>NC_041381.1:276786174-276788327 GCF_002162155.2 Triticum dicoccoides
CGGGGTTGCCATCTGACAAAATACCCTGAACCCATCTATGCTGACGGCGACTCGAGGATGCCTTGGATCTGCCATTTTTCCTTATGTAATGCATCGAAGCGCTTCCACGCTTCACCATACGATGTGTGCACCATCATCACATTCCCATCTGCATCTAGTTCGGTTCTTTTGCACATTTTGTGCCATGTCATTTGTCTGGCCATCTCTTCGACCATGAAAAGACATCAAAGTCTTGGTACGATTGGCATATACGAAAGAGCATTAATGGGTATTTTGGTTTGCGTCTTCTCACCCGTACCGTTGTCTACCACAATATACCTGGAAGAATTGCAAATGGGACAATAGTTCAAGTCCTCATACTGAAGCCTAAATAAGACACATCCTTTCTCACAGGCATATATCTTCTCATAGGGCATCTTAAGAGCACGGAGGATTTTGTCTGGCTGGTACAGGTTTGGAGGTAGCACATGGCCTTTGGGTAGAAATCGTCCGAAAACTGTCATCATCGCGTCGTAGCATCCTTTGCCCAAGTTGAATTGAGCCTTCAAAGCCATTATTTGTGAGATGGCATCCAACTGACAAAGCTCAGTGTGCTCGCGGAGATGACGTTTTAAGGACTCCAACATTTCAATGAAGGCCTTTGCAGATTCCTCCATCTCCTCGTCCGAGTCCCGAGGATCGTCAAAGTCTTGCACAATGTCTGCGGTCCCGGTACCATGCTCATCGGTGCAACGATGAACCACCTCAGCTCTGGCACATTGGGCAAACTCACCATGTAATGTCTAGACCATGTAACCAGGCGTAAAACCAAACTTCTGCAGGTGTTTACTCATTTCAAGCTCGTCCCTCTGATTATAGTTGTCGCACCAGACACAGGGGCACCAGCTAAATTTCTGGCCATTTGTAAATGCGGCTCTAACAAACCCCTTAGTTTTTGTTAACCATTCGACAGAATCACGATTATAAATATGCAAATGCATGCACATTTATAGATGTAACCCTTTCGAATGGGAGACGCATAGTGGTTACACATACTGATGATTGACACCTATAGCTAGCAAGTTTCATCGGCACGAAGACCAGAACAGAGCAAATGAAGGGGGGAGGAGGAGATGTCATTTGTGCTCACCAATGAATACAGGGGGGAGGAGGACCTCGTCAAACACTAGACCCTCGCAACAACGAAATAACTGCATATTTAAATCGAAAGATGAGTAACATAGCAAGTATTCGACACCGACGGCCACATGTACCTCGCACTGACTATACTTGCTATTTATGGTACCATTGACACTAAGGAACCCTCTAACCCGCTCGTCCCCGGGTATACTAAATAGCAACTACCATCGGTGCAAGGTACATGAGGCGGTCGGCATTGAACACTAGATCCACATCCCACAAGTGAAGCCGGCGCCTTGAGTTAGTCTGGTGGCCGATGACGGTCGAACACCTTGGCGAATTTGTCTGGGAGCCTCTGCGATGAGGATTAAAGCCAATATTTTGAAATTAACAACCAAACCGACTTGAGTTAGTTTGGGTGTTCAAGTTTCAACACTTAGCTTTCAATCGTCATCTCTGAGGCTGCCAGACAAATTTGCAATGGTGGTCGACCGCCATCGACGCCGAGAACTGTTGCTGCTGGATGCAGGACCCCTGTGTCACTTGTGGGAGGTGGATGTAGTATTCGACACCGACGGCCACATGTACCTCGCACTGACGATACTTACTATTTAGGGTACCATCACACCGGGGTACCCCCTAATTCGCAATGGTGTTCGACCGCCATCGACGACGAGAACAGTCGACGCACTGTCGACGGGTTAGCACTTGGACCGGGTGTTCTCGGCATGGGCGTCAGGACCGGCGGGACCTACTGGCTCCACCATCTATACCCTCGGCAACCCTCTTCCTTTTTCCCTTTTTCCTCTTCTTCTACTTATTTTTCTTTTTTCAATTATTTTCTTCTTCTAACTATCTAAACCTAAATCTGGCAGTAACATAATCCTACCACTAAAAGCTAAACCTAAACACAAAAAACAGTAAAAAAATCACGTTGGGTGGCGGGGCCGGGGAACCGTCGGGGCGACTAGCCTTGGGCGGCTCGGCGGTGGTGCAGGAGGCGGCGGGCGGTGGGGCGGCGGGGGCGGGGCGCC
>NC_041381.1:276788733-276799455 GCF_002162155.2 Triticum dicoccoides
GCGAGTTGGGCGCCGTGATGGGGTGGTGCGGGGCGGGGCAGCAAGGCCAGCCGGGCCGGGGCGATGGGGCGGGGTACCGGGGCAGGGTGAGTGCCGGCGGGGCGGTGGGGCGATGGGACGGGCGGCGGGGCGGAGCAGTGTCGAGGGCGGCGGCGCGGCTGGTGAAGAGGAGATCGAGAGAGAGAGAGGGGAGGGGCCGCGGGCGCGGCCCCTTCTCTATAGTTGGTCAGTTCTTTGCCGTTTGCTAGCAGACGGCAAAGAATGTACCTAGTGTGGTGGGGCCGGGGGGAAATGGACGACCTCACGGTCGTCCTCTTTGCCGTCTGCTGGCTGACGACAATGAAGTTTTGCCGCCAGCCAGCAAATGGCAAAGAAAACGGCCATTAGGTCGTCCCCGTACGCCCGCCACCCACAGTCTTTGCCATTCGCTAGCTGATGGCAAAGCTTCTTTGCCGTCGGCTGGCGGACGACAATGATTTGCTGATGGCAAAGCCCTCCGTTGCCGTCCGCTGCCTCTTTGCTGTAGATTTTTGGTGGCTGATGGCAAAGCCTCTCTTTGCCGTCCGCCGGCTGACGGCAATGAGCTGGCGGACCGCAAATTAGCAAATTCCTGTAGTGGTAGACCCTTTTTGAATACTGAAGGGGCTGTTATTGATTGCAACAAAGGCAATGTCACTTTTCATGTTAATGGTAATGAGCATACGCTACACTTTCCAAGGAAAACAACCTCCAGTTCATAGCATCAATTCTATTGGAAAAATTCCAATGATAATTAGTGGAGGTTTTGAATTTCCTCTTCCTACTATCAAGAAGAAATATGATATTCTTATTATTTGGGATGTGCATATCCCCGTTGAGGTAACCTAGTGTTATTCTAGATTTCTCCGGTTCCATGTTATTCGGACTGAGTTTGTTAACAAGACTTGATCAACCTTGTTAGTGGATTCCTTTTGATGATCATGAGATGGATGAAGTTAGAAGGCACAACCTTCTGTACCCTCCTTTTACTTTCTATTATTTAGAATAAATAAAGCAAAAATAGTATTATCTGTTTGTTTTCCGAATTATCCATGCAATAAAAAATACCCCAAACATAAAAGTTCTCCAAATGCCCTAACAATTTAATATGATTTTTTATGGAATATTTGAGAATATCTGGCACTCAGAACATAGCAGGGGGAGCAAGCACCTGGCCACGAGGGTCAAGGGCGCGCCCACCCCTACAGGGCATGCCCCCCTGCCTCATGGGCCCACGATGGCCCCCTTCCACTTATTCCTGCACCCACGGTGGCTCAAGCACGAGTTCTAGCTCATTTTGCTTCCATTTTTTATCTCCTTGCTCAAAGCTCCATTCACAAAACTGCTTTGGGGGATTGTTCCTTGGTATGTGACTCCTCCAATGGTCCAATTAGTTTTTGTTCTAGTGCTTTATTCATGGCAAATTTTTGCTGCCTAGGTGACCCTGTTCTTGAGCTTGCATGTAAAATTTATATGGTCCCAAGTATTCTAATTCATGATATAGTCTCTAGGCACTTCTGGGAGTACTTGCTATCAATCTTGTTGAGTTGTTTCACTTTTATTTTGAGCTACTAAAAATTTCAGAAATTTTTAGAAAAAGATGAAGAGATTTTTCTTGAGGGGCTCCTCTAGCCAAGGCTCTAAGGATAAACAAGCTGAGGAGAATTAAAAGCCCAAGTATAATCTCCCTCGTGTGGCGGAAGTATGGTCGTGTTAATGGCCTTGTGATGATTTCTTGAGAGTAGCCGGGATTCATGATGATTTTTATTCGTTGGCTGATAATGCGGGCCTCACCGACTTCCTCCATGACCAGATCGAACAGTATCTCTTACTCAACAATACTTTCGTGCAAAATTTCTACTTTTATCCTAAGAAATCACCTCCTTCGGTAGAGTTTCATTTATATGATGTGGCTAGGGAGATGTCACTATATGAATTTTGCACGGTTTGCAAGATACCCTTCGGGGGCAGCTTAGAGGAACCACATCGTAAAGATGTGGATGGATTTATTGATACTATTACTGTAGGGGAAACGAGGAAGGTTTCCGGTGCAAGAATTACTAGCATGCATTTTCCTGTTTTACGCTACTTTGCAATATTTGCAAGTCGATGCTTAATTGGTCGCGGAAACTGTGGAAACCTTAGTATTCCTGATATTATTATTTTGTTACATGCTTTATTTTGTGATAACTCTGTTAGTATGGGTTCTATTATTGTGAAGCGATTAAGCCTGAACCGTACAAAGGGTCCCATCTTTGGAGGTATCTATGCTTCACGTCTTGCTAAACATTTCAGGATACCTATTAGGCATTTTGAGAAAGAGGAAAAACTGTTGCCCCCTACTTTTCTAGATTATAAGATCATGGTAGCACATGAGTTTATTGCTAAAAATGATGAGAATATGTTTAAGTATAATTTGAGATTTCGTAAGAAACACAGTGAGACTATTATCTTGCCTACGCCCTCCTTATTTGATTTAACTGCAGGCCCTTACCTCGTCTTGCTGGCGTCCGTTTATGTGACACTCCAAATTTTTTTTGTGGTTTTTGTTTTCAGTTAGAGCCTTGCTTGGTTTGAAAAAGGTCATTTAAACCCTTCTTAAAAACCCTCTTCTAAGTTTACTCTCTCAAAAATCCTTTCTTGGATTTAGTTTCTTTTAAAAAGAAAACCTTTTGTTTTCGGGCTTTCTTTTGATTTTGGATCCATTCTTGTTTACCATGCCTCCTATGGTAAAACTCCCCCAGAGCCCCTCCTCCCACTTGGGTGCAACCCAAACATTCTATCCAAACTGATAAAATCCATTTTTGGATTTTATTCCAATTATTTCTCCTTCCAAAATAATTCTGCCTTTTCTTTTGAGCCTAGGTGATATGCAAAGCAAGTACCCTAATGCATTGGATTTTTGACCTCAACTCAACACCCCTGGATAGTCCTTTGTACCCACAACCTAGAACCATCTTGATCCACTCTTCTTCTTTTCAAATATTTCAAATTACACTCACTGCAAGTTTGGACCAGATTTGCCAAATTTGGTGAAATTCATATCTACGCTTCTCCAAAAATTCCACCAAAATTCAGGCAACCTCTAGTTGCAATGAGAGACCCCTCCACCAAAAATCAGCACAAGGAAAAATCCCTAGATGCCAGAATCATTCTGTCGAACACCTTGCATGCACTAGTACTGTTCATATTCAGTAAATTCAGAGTTCAGTGTCGTTCTCCGTCAGTAACTTTAGTCACATGTCCACAGTGCCCTTGGCACGTTGCTCGCAGCCTATCCTTCTTGTCTGGAGCTTCACACGAACGCTTGGCGCGTTCCTGGCGTCGGTGGCGCCCTGGCCCGCCTGCGCCGGCGTGCTTTGCGGCGGCAGAACCACCGTAGCGGCCGACAGGGAGCAAAACTGCGGTGTAACGCCGTTCGGCGCCGCCCAAGCGTCCTGGTAGCTCCGCATGGCCACCTCCTTGCCAGCGCACGCATGCGGCACCGTCGCCGTGGCCTGGCACGCGCAGAGCGCGTTCTCTGCCGCCGACGGGCCGTGCGGCCGTTTCATCGAGGGCAGACCGTAACCAACCCTCCCGTGCTGAGTTGGACACAGAAACGGCACCAATACTCCACCTAGGCGATGCTCAAGCTCCTAAGCCAATCGTCCAGCCACAGCACCGCCGTAATCAACTCGCCGGACTTATCCGTTCACGGCAACCGACTCGGGCCGGCTATATATAGCACCCCCGAGCTTGCTCTCGCCCCCGCACGACTCCACCACCTCACTAGACCCTACCTAGCCACTGGGAGAGCCTCGAGGGGCCTTTGTTCTTCGACTCCGGCCACCTCCGTCTGCCTCGGGCTCCGGCAAAGTTCTCTTCGGTGAGAACTCCTCCACCGCCCTGCTCTTGCCTGTAGCCTCGTACCGCCTCCAGTAGGCTAACCCCCTCTTCAATTTGAACACCGCAGCTCCCTCCGGCGAGATCCACGACTACCCGAACCGCCGTCCGCCGGAGCAAGGGCTGCCGTCGACACGGTGCTCGCCGGCGACCACCACCACCACCCACAGACGCGGAACAGTGCACTGATCTCGAAGGTAACCCCCGATCACCTTGCCTCACCGTGGATCGCCGCCGGCGACCACCGCACCTCTCGGGCGCCGTCGCGCTCTGTTTTCTCCGTTTGAAATTTCAAACCTGACAGGTGGAGCCCGCCTGTCAGCCTCACAGCCGTTTCTTTTAAACGAAATGTTATTCTGTTCTTTTCCGCAGAGCCCCCTGGAAACTTTCTATTTCATTACAGATGTGTCCTTGGACCAAAACTCTTATAACTTTTTAACAGAAAATGATTTTTGATTGATTCCTTTTCTGTCATCTTTATTTTTCTGTCTAGTTTTTTTCATATTTATTTGAAAAATATTTGGAACACTTTTCAGTACACTCACGGTATTTACGTTGCGTACGTATTTTTCTTATACCGTAGATACCGGAGGAGGTGACGGAGCTGCAAACTTCACACAGTTAAACTCCGACTACTCCGAACCAGGCAAGCATGTTTGAACTCTTGATATGATGAGTGGTTGTTGCATGTTTGCATTTTTAGTATAGTCATGGCATGTTTATGAACATTTCTTGGAATGTTATATTTCATGCACATAAGTGGAAAGTAACTTTCGGTAAGCATTATGTTGTTGGATACATATTTGCATGGCCATGTGTTGGCATGAGGATGGGTAAGATGGCAGTGTTGTGACATGCCAGTCTTATGCCAGATTATTTGACTTCCGTGTCATCGTGAAACAAATCACATTTCCATTCATCCCTTCCTGTACTGTCACATGTTTTCCAAAAGGAATATGGCATAGTAAGTTGCAAATCATTTTCCTGGTACACACCAAATAGAGAGGCCGGGATGAGGGTTCCATGGCCCTGGATTAAAGCCCGTCATCCGGTCAGGGGGCATGGGTGTTTCCGGTTGGGACCGAGAGGGGGGCACCCCTTAGAGCGCGCGTATAGAAATTTGATCCCATGCTATTCGAGGTTGTGGCCTCCCCGTCTCAAAGTTTTTCTTGGACGTTGTCCAAGGTGATTCCTGGCATCGTGAGGTGAAATGGGTGTGTACTAGTTAAATGTGTTTCTACTGAAATACCGTAAATGGAACTAGTCCTTCGTGACTACGGAAATCCGTTGGCTGTGGTCAGTTCATCCAAACTCTGCAGAGTCTCAAATTCTTTCAATTATCTTGTACTCTGTTCAAGTACTATACTCATCTTATCTTGTCAGATATTAGTCTCAGTGACAAAAACCCTGGTGGAATACATGTGTGATAAATCCGGTTAAAGATTATTCTTGTGGATGGACTAATCTTGTTATTTACGTTTATTGTAAGCCCTGTCTGTGATGTCGCTCAGACGTCTGACGGTGGCATTCTTGTTATTTACTTTTATTATAAGCCCTGTCTGTGACGTCGCTCAGATGTCCGACGGTGGCATTTCTTTTGTAAGCCCTGTCTGTGACGTCGCTCAGATGTCCGACGGTGGCATTTCTTTTGTAAGCCCTTTCTGTGACGTCGCTCAGATGTCTAACTATGGCATTTCTTTTATAAACCCTGTCTGTGACGTCGCTCAGATATCCAACAGTGGTATTTTCTTTTAAGCCCTTTATGTGGTGTCGCTAAGATGCCCGACTGTGGCATTTCTTTGAAGCCCTTTATGTGGTGTCGCTTAGACGCCCGACTGCGGCATGCATTTTACTTATTTACCTTTCGAGGCGTCGCTCCAGACACCCGATTGGTTTTCAGTTATTTATTTTATTTATTTATCAAGTCCTGCAATATTATTGTTGTTATTTGAGCATCAACTTTTATTCATGACGCATTCATGCATTTATTGATTATATCCTTTGTCCGAACTGTCTTGCGAGTACTTTCAAAGTACTCACCTGGCTTGTTGATTTGGCCAGATGTTGATGAAGGCGATCTCATGGATGAAGAGTTTGATAGCGAGTCCGACGCCTAGAGGAGTCCCAGTCAGTCCCATGCGATTCTGTTTTGGTCATTGTATTATCCGCTTCCGCAACCCCAGAAATAAGATTCATCGAGCCTCACCTCGACGCTCGATGAGCTGCTAGTTAGGAGTCAAGTTATCCACCCCTTTTTACCTCGAGCTAGTAGCATGCCACCACATCCCTGTGTCGTAACCGCCCTTATGTAAGATATTGGCGAGTTTGTAATAAATTGTTGAGCAGCCTCAGCTCAACCCTGTAATATATTTAATGCTACTGGTCCTCTGTTCATCAAGTTTTTGTCTACCAGTGAGGATGACTTTTCCTATACTGGGATTTAAAGATCGATTTTCTCAATATTTATTTATTGAAAAAGTCGGTCGTGACAGTTTACGCGTACCGGGGCCAGACATCAGCCCCAGAGCCTGAGCCGGAACCAGCACTTGACCCTTATCGACCATCTTGTTATCAGTGGGATCCGGAGTTGATCGCCAGCCAGTGGTACCAGGACGACACTCCTCAATACACCAGAGAGAGTAGTCATGATCCATGGGCATAGACCAACTTAGGCCAAAAGCCTAAGCTTGGGGGAGTACGTATTTCTCACCGACATTACATTTATGTTCACACACTCATTCTACTTATCGGTGCTCATACTTTTTCATTGTACTATCCATGCTAGTTTAATTTCTTTTGCTAGCTTTGTTCTTGTGTGTTTGAATAACCTTAAGAAAAACCATTAGTTAGCTTACTTTCCTTGTCTATAGTAGTAATATTAAAAGAAAACCCAAAAAGATTTCTTGTTCTTCTTTAGCTTGTTGGGAGCTTTCCCGTGTAAATAGTTCTATTTCTTTTATTTCCTTTGGGGGTCGAGAGGAGAAGACCATAATGAAAATGTTGAGTGGCCCTTATATGCATAAGTGTTGATTCAACCAAGAGCCCGTATTACCTTGTCTTCTCCCTTGAATTGCATGCTTGCAGATTCCAGCTTAGTCCAATGCATGTGCACTATTATTATTATCCACACCGGTCGGACGTGCAAGTGAAAGGCAATAATGACGATATATGATGGACTGGTTGAGATGAGAGAAGCTGGTATGAACTCGACCTCTCTTGTTTTTGTAAATATGATTAGTTCATCATTCCTGATTCAGCCTATTATGAATAAACATGTTCGCAATGACAATTAGAGATTATAGTTGCTTATGCCATGCTTAATTAGCTAGGAGCTTATAATGGTTTACCATGCGTGCCAACATGCTATTAAAATGGTTGTGATGTGGTATGATAGGGTGGTATCCTCCTTTGAATGATTCGAGCGACTTGACTTGGCACATGTTCATGCATGTAGTTGAAATGAAATCAGCATAGCATTCACGATATTTATGTTCATGGTGGATTATATCCTACTCATGCTTGCACTCGGTGTTGATTAATTTTAATGCATGTTCATGACTGTTGTCGCTCTCTCAGTTGGTCGCTTCCCTGTCTCTTTCTAGCCTTCACGTGTACTAAGCGGGAATACTGCATGTGCATCCAAACTCCATAAACCCCAAAGTTATTTCATATGAGTCCACCATACCTTCCTATATGCGGTATCTACCTATCGTTCCAAGTAAATTTGTATCTGCCAAACTCTAAACCTTCAAATGAAATTCTGTTTTGTATGATCGAACAACTCATGTATCAACTAGGGCTGTCTGTATCTTCCATGTTAGGCGGGTTATTCTCAAGAGGAGTGGACTCCGCTCCTCACTCACGAGAAAATGGCTGGTCACCGGGATGCCCAGTCCCATGCTCAAATCAAATCAAAATAATTAAACAAAACTCCACTAGGATTGTTGTTAGTTGGAGGCACCCATTGTTTCGGGCAAGCCATGGATTGATGCTTGTTGGTGGTGGGGGAGTATAAACTTTACCATTCTGTTTGGGAACTGCCTATAATGTGTGTAGCATGGAAGATATCGAGATCTCTTAGTTGTTATGTTGACAGTGGAAGTATACCGCTCAAATTGTTATTCATCTCTATTTCAAAATCGAACTCTGGCACCTCTACAAATCCCTGCTTCCCTTTGCGAAGGGCCTATCTATTTACTTTTATGTTGAGTCATCACCCTCTTATTAAAAAGAACCCACTGGAGAGCACCACTATCATTTGCATGCATTAGTATTAGTTTATGTTGGCTATGACTATGACTGGATCTCTTTTACAATGAATTACAATGTTTAGTCAATCCTTGATCTTTAAAGGTGCTCTGCATTTATGTTTTGCAGTCTCAGAAAGGGCTAGTGAGATACCATCTTGTTATATCATATTATGATTGTTTTGAGAAAGTGTTGTCATCTGAGTTTTATTATTATTGCTTGCTAGTTGATTATGCCATTGATATGAGTAAGCATGAGACCTAAGTGTTACTGTGAATATGGTTAGTTCATAATCTTTGCTGATAACCTGAATGCTGGCTTTACATATTTGCAACAACAAGAGCAAAAAAAGTTTGTAAAAGTTTTTCTTTATCACTTTCAGTTTGTGACCTGAATTGCTTGAGGACAAGCAAAGATTTAAGCTTGGGGGAGTCGATACGTCTCCGTCGTATCTACTTTTCCAAACACTTTTCCCCTTATTTTGGACTATAACTTGCATGATTTGAATGGAACTAACCCCGACTGACACTGTTTTCAGCAGAACTGCCATGGTGTTATTTTTGTGCAGAAATAAAAGTTCCCGGAATGACCTGAAAATCCATGGAGCAACTTTTCAGAATTAAAAAAAATACTAGCGAAAGAATTACCACCAGGAGACCACACCCTGTCCAGAGGGTGGGGGGCGCCCCCCCAGGGCATGCCCCCCCTGCCTTGTGGGCCCCCTGTACGTCCACCAACCTCAACTCCAACTCCATATATTTGCTTTTGTGGAGAAAAAAATCAGAGAGAAAGTTTCATCGCGTTTTACAATACGAAGCCGCCACCAAGCCCTAATCTCTCTCGGGAGGGCTGATCTGGAGTCCGTTCCGGGCTCTGGAGAGGGGGATTCGTCACCGTCATCATGATCAACCATCCTCCATCACCAATTTCATGATGCTCACCGTCGTGCGTGAGTAATTCCATCATAGGCTTGCTAGACGGTGATGGGTTGGATGAGATTTACCATGTAATCAAGTTAGTTTTGTTAGGGTTTGATCCCTAGTATCCACTATGTTCTGAGATTGATGTTGCTATGACTTTTCTATGCTTAATGCTTGTCACTAGGGCCCGAGTGCCATAATTTCAGATCCGAACCTATTATGTTTTCATGAATAATCGGGATACTTCTCGGTGATGACCATAGTTTGAGGAGTTCATGTATTCACTAAGTGCTAATGCTTTGGTCCAGTACTCTATTAAAAGGAGGCCTTAATATCCCTTAGTTTCCATTAGGACCCCACTGCCACGTGAGGGTAGGACAAAAGATGTCATGCAAGTTCTTTTCCATAAGCACGTATGACTATATTCGGAAAACATGCCTACATTACATTGATGAACTGGCGCTAGTTATGTGTCACCCTATGTTATAACTATTACATGAGGAATCACATCCGACATAATTATCCATCACTGATCCAATGCCTACGAGATTTTCACATATTGTGCTTTGCTTATTTACTTCACCATTGCCACTGTTACAATTACTACAAAACTGCTACTGTTACTTTTGCTACCATTACCGTTACTTCCATACTACTTTGCTACTAAATACTTTGCTGCAGATACTAAGATATCCATGTGTGGTTGAATTGACAACTCAACTGCTAATACTTGAGAATATTCTTTGGCTGCCCTTGTGTCGTATCCATAAATCTGGGTTGAATACTCTACCCTCGAAAACGGTTGCGATCCCCTATACTTGTGGGTTATCAGCTCCCCATCAAAGGTCAAATCATCCCCACTCCAGAGCCCGATGAAAGGGTCATTTTACTCCCCCATTCCTTAGAGGGCTAGGTTTTCAACTCCATCCTTTCGTCCGGGGACTCATGTTCTATTACGGGCTAGATTTCCATGATCTAGCCCTGAACTCTTTCCTCTACATCTCGGTGTTTATCGTTGTGTGCGAGGGTTTACTCCGCATCCCCACACACTTCGGCCTATGGCTAAAAGTCTTCAACATGCACAACTGGAATTTGCTAATTTGCCGTCCGCCAGCTCGTTGCCGTCAGCTGGCGGACGACAAAGAGAGGCTTTGGCATCAGCCACCGAAAAGCTGACGGAAAAGAGGCAGCGGACGGCAACGGAGGGCTTTGCCATCAGCAAATCTTTGCCGGCCGCCAGCCGACGGCAAAGAAGCTTTGCTCTCCGCTAGCGGAACGGCAAAGAGCGTGGGTGGCGGGCGTACGGGGACAACCTAATGCCCGTTTTCTTTGCCGTCTGCTGGCTAACGGCAAAACTTCATTGCCGTCAGCCAGCAGATGGCAAAGATGACGGCCGTTAGGTCATCCGTTTCCCCCCTGCCCCACCCCACTAGGTACGTTCTTTGCTGTCTGATAGCAAACGGCAAAGAAGTGACCTACTATAGAACAGGGGCCACGTCCCCCCTCTCTCTATCTCCTCTTCACCACCCGCGCTGCTGCCCTCGACCGCTGCTCCGCCCCGCTGACCCGTCCCATCGCCCCACCGCCGCGCCGAGGCGCCATGCCCCATCGCCCCGGCCGGGCTGGCCTTGCTGCCCAGCCCCGCACCACCCCC
>NC_041381.1:276799693-276909101 GCF_002162155.2 Triticum dicoccoides
CCGGCGCCTCCTCCACCCCGCCGAGCCGCCCAAGGCTTTCCGCCCCGGCGGCGCCCCGCCCCCGCCGCCCAAGGTGATTTTTTTTACTGTTTTTTGTGTTTAGGTTTAGGTTTTAGTGGTAGGATTAGGTTACTGCCAGATTTAGGTTTAGATAGTTAGAAGAAGAAAATAATTGAAAAAAGAAAAATAAGTAGAAGAAGAGGAAAAAGGGAAAAAGGAAGAGGGTTGCCGAGGGGATAGATGGTGGAGCCAGTGGGTCCTGCCGGTCCCGACACCCATGCCGAGAACCCCCGGTCCGAGTGCTGACCCGTCGACTGTGGGTCGACTATTTTCGGTGTCGATGGCGGTCGAACACCATCGCAAATTTGGGGGTTCCTCAATGTCGATGGTACCCTAAATAGTAAGTATCGTCAGTGCGAGGTACATGTGGCCGTCGGTGTCGAATACTACATCCACGTCCCACAAGTGACAAAGGGGTCCTGCGTCCAGCAGCAACAGTTATCGGCGTCGATGGCGGTCTAACACCATTGCAAATTTGTCTGGCAGCCTCAGAGATGACGATTGAAAGCTAAGTGTTGAAACTTGAAACACCCAAACGAACTCAAGTCGGTTTGGTTGTTTGAAAATTTCAAAACTTGGCCTTAATCCTCATCGCAGAGGCTGCTAGACAAATTCGCCAAGGTGTTCGACCGCCATTGGCCACCAGAATTATTGTTGCGGGACGCCGGGCGCCGGCTTCACTTGTGGGATGTGGATCTAGTGTTCAACGCCGACCGCCTCATGTACCTTGCACCGATGGTAGTTGCTATCTAGTTTAGCCGGGGACGAGCGGGTTAGAGGGTTCCTCGGTGTCGATGGTACCGTAAATAGCAAGTATCGTCAGTGCGAGGTACATGTGGTCGTCGGTGTCTAATACTTGCTATGTTACTCATCTTTCAATTTAAATATGCAGTTATTTCTTCATTGTGAGGGTCTAGTGTTCGACGAGCTCCGCCCTGCGTTCTTTGGTGAGAACAAATGACATCTCCTCCTTCCCCCTTCATTTTCTCTATTCCGGTCTTCGTGCCGATGAAACTTGCTAGCTATAGGTGTCAATCATCAGTATGTGTAACCACTATGCGTCTCCCGTTCGAAAGGGTTACATCTATAAATATGCGTGCATTTGCATATTTATAATCGTGATTCTTTCGAATTGTCCAACGTTATCCATGGACAGACCGAGTATGTGTAGATTGGGTTTCTTTTCCCATATGCTCAGCTCCGGATCCGATGCCGAATTTCGTCAGTGCCTCCCTGTTGTTCTCCGGGTACACATCCTCCCTGCTTATTGCCGAGACATGTATGAGGAGAACAGCGGGGAGGTGCTGCCGAAATTTTGCGTTGGATCCGGAGCAGAGCATGGGATAACGAACCCGATCTACACATACTCGGGTGGGATTAGGACCTATCCTTACCTATTAGCGTGTAGGTTGCATGGACGTAATAAAACTAACAAACTCCATTAACTAATGGTATGGCTTGCCTAATTATGTATATATTTCTTGTGTGTCCAGTAGGAAGTCAATATGAGTGATCATGCGTGGATGTACACCGGTTACACTAGTCAGTATGTTTGGACCGAGGAATGGTTAACAAAAACTAAGGGTTTGTTAGAGCCGCATTTGCAAATGGCCAGAAATTTAGCTGGTGCCCCTGTGTCTGGTGCGACAACTATAATCAGGGGGACATGCTTGAAATGAGTAAACACCTGCAGAAGTTTGGTTTTACGCCTGGTTACATGATCTGGACATTACATGGTGAGTCTGCCCAATGTGCCAGAGCCGAGGCGGTTCGTTATCACACCGTCGAGCATGGTACCGGGACCACAGACATGGTGCAAGACTTTGACGATGCTCGGGACTCGGACGAGGAGATGGAGGAATCTGCAAAGGCCTTGAAATGTTGGAGTCCTCAAAACGTCCTCTCCACGAGCAAACTGAGCTTTGTCAGCTGGATGCCATCTCACAAATAATGGCTTTGAAGGCTCAATTCAACTTGGGCAGAGAATGCTACGACGCAATGATGACAGTTTTCGGATGATTTCTACCCAAAGGCCATGTGCTAGCTCCAAACCTGTACCAGTCAGACAAAATCCTCCGTGCTCTTAAGATGCCCTATGAGAAGATACATGCCTGTGAGAAAGGATGTGTCTTATTTAGGCTTCAGTATGAGGACTTGAACTATTGTCCCATTTGCAATTCTTCCAGGTATATTGTGGTAGACAACGGTATGGGTGAGAAGATGCGGACCAAAATACCCGTTAATGTTCTTTGGTATATGCCAATCGTACCAAGACTTCACGTCTTTTCATGGTCGAAGAGCTATCTATGGCCGGCCGAAAGTCTAAAAATTGTTGTGTCTCTGCTATCGACGAAGGAGGTGTCGAGTATTATGGAAGAGTTGAAGCAATTTATGAACTTCAATTCTATGGTGATAACTCACCAAACGTCGTACTCTTCAGATGTTATTGGTTCCAGCACAGGGAGACTAGAAGTACTCATGAACATATAGGGCTAGTCGAAATCAAACAAAGCACCCATTTGGATGTTCCCGATGTCTATATACGGCTCAATAGGCAGCCCAAGTTTTCTATCTACCGTGGGCCTGTCAAAGTGATCCAAATCTCAATGGTTGGGATTTCGTTTATGAAGTGCCGCCACATGTAGGGATGGCAATGGGGACAATCCCCTATGGGGATACCTACAAGATCCCCATCCCCATCTATTCCCTATCATCCCATCCCCATCCCCGTTTACATGACTGGGGATGAAATTTCCCCATACCCATGCCCCATTGGGGAACGAGGCCCCATTAGGGTCCCCATCCCCATAAACAAATACTCATATACATAATATGACACCCACAATCAACATACATACACGGTGTTGTCCTTGTCCTGCTAATGCCTATCTAGGTCGTATTGACTTCTAGGTCATGGTGGCACCTGAGGTGAGGATGTGAGATAGGTTTGAGGTTTTTTCAGAGCTTTTTTTTGTTTTCGCAAGTTTGTCTGTGAATATTTTAAGGTTAACCGCAGTGTCACGGTTGCTAACCGGTTCCTCGATGGGTATTGTGTCTGGGGAATAGGATATCGTCCCCATCCCCTTTGTACCCTATGAGGAATAAATTAGTTTGGTAAATATCCCCATGGGGATGTTTTTCGCCCATCCCCACCCCCTAATAGATGAAATCCCCATGGGTTTGGCGGGTATGGGGCCCCGTTGCCATCCCTAACCACATGTTAGACCACCTCCCCCCAATGAAGAGGATTATGAACGTCACATTAACCAAGACACATATGACGAAGGAGAATTCTTCCAAGAAACACATCTTGCCAAAAAACGTTTCAAGAAACGCTCTACTCCACCCCAGAACATTGAAGTAGACAATGATAGTGAATCCGACCCTGAGCCGGAACAAGATGAGCAGGAAGAAGAAGTTACTGCTGCAGATGACCTGTCAATGCTTGAACGATTACGTAAAGGTGGCCTTCCACATGATGATGATGAGCACGTCATTACCGATAGTGATGATGTTGATGATGCATTTATTAATGATGATGATGAGCACGTCATTACCTATAATGGTTCTTAGGTATTCAAATTTTTATGTTGTACTTTGTATGCTTTACATAGTTGGTATGTATAATTTTCTTACTTTGTATGATTGTTTCTTATACATAGTGCCATGGTCTTGATTTCCGTCCCCGTTGGCCCTCGCCCGCTTTATGATTCGGATGTGGTAAATTCTCTTTCATAACTATTTGTTGCATTTCATATTTATGACAATTATGGCCATCAAGTTTACATAGTGATATTTTAATCTAGGAGGTATGTGAACCGGAATTTGAAACTGACCCTCTTGTCGAGAAGTTAAATTTAGTTGAAAAAGAAAATTAGTATTTGAAAGAAAAAATTAAAAGAATTGAAGAAGAGAAGATGACATTGGAGTTGTATGTTGCCGATGTCATCGATGATCACAAGATCAAGATGAATGCAATGCGCTTGAAGATAAATGCAATGCGCCTGAAGCTTAAGAAGATTAGAAAATATGCCATTGATAATGAGGCTTGGTATCATTATGCCATTGGATCAATTGTTACCTTAGTTGCGATCTTCATCATATTTGTTGTGATGAGGGTAAGTTTTCTCCAATGTTTTGCTTTACAAATGGATACTTAGCATATTTCCTTCTAAATGGCATAATTACCTAAGTTATATAGAAAAATGAGCTATACTTAGCTTATTCAGTTCATTTATGACATACTTAGCATACTTAGGTCAAAACTGGCATGATAATCTTGTTACGTCCTAAATGATATAGACCTAGCTTATTTTCCTCGAAAATGACATAATAACCTTACTAAGCTCCAAAATGACATATTTACCTAGCTTAGCTCTAAAGTGACCTACACTTAGCATTTTTACCTAGCTTAGCTCTAAGAAGAGGAGAGGATAAAAAGAAAGAGAAGAAAAAATCTTCTTTGTCTTCTTCTTCTTCTTCTTCTTCTTCTTCTTCTTCTAACTAGTCTTCTTCTTCTACTACTTCTTCTTTTAACTTTCATCTTTCCCAATTTGCAGATTTGCTTTACATGAGGAAGGCTTGGATTCATGGAGTGTACTATTCTTCTGGTGCTTCCTTGTTGTTTATGAAAACTTGTTTGGATATGTATGTCTCTATGGATATGTTGTTGGAAACTTGTTTGTGGTTATGTATATATGGATATGTTGGACTTTGTTGAACAATGTTGTTGGATTTGATCAAATATGTTGTTGGACAAGTTGCTAGATATGTATGCATGTATTTATGTGTTTGAAACCATGTATAATTAATTGGATTTAAATAAAAAAAAGGGGATGTGTAGCCTCTTTGCTGTACGCTAGCCGACTGCAAAGAGGACACGTGACAATCACCTGTGCAAACTGGCAACACTAGCTGCCTATTTGGCCATTTTGTCGTCTGCAAGCGGACGGCAAAGTGACCAAATAGGCCTGGCAAACAGGGCCATCTATGTCATCTGCTGGATGACAGCATAACTGGCCACGAGGTAGCATCCCAGTGCTGCCCTAGCTAAGCTCTTTGCCGTCCGTCAGCGGACGGCAAAGAGCTTTGCCTCTTTGCCATCGGCTGTCGGATGGCAAAGAACGCCGTTAATCCCCTAATGGCTCTCACGTCACACCACTACCGTCCGTCATCGTTGTCGTCTGCTGGCCTCGGATGGCTGACGACACAATCCTTTGCTATCCGTTTCTATGAATCGGACGGCAAAGAAGGCATTTGCTGGCACGTGTTTAGCCGGACGGTTTGCCGTCCGCTGGCTGACGGCAAAGGACATTGTCATCCGGCATCCGTGCCTTTGCCGTCCGCCATGGCGGACGACAAAGAAGCTGATTCCAGTAGTGGTGAAGCCGAAGGTGGTTGACGGGTAGCAAGCGGACTACAATGGGGCTATGATAAGCAAACTGCCCAACGCCACATGGCCCAAGGGGGCCTTCATCGAGACCGTCAAGGTTTGGTAGCAAGATTGGTTTTACAGCACCGAGCCGCGCCGCACCAACTGGGTGGCGATCCCGGAGTTCATATCCAGACCCCCCATGAGGCTTATTTCATGGACCGCTAAGGGCCTCGACTAGGGGTCCCAGATGGAGGTGCAGACGCTGCAAACGTGTATCACCAACATGGTGGGGGAAGACTGTCAGTCTCACCAATGTGGTGTAGATCATGCTCTTCCACCGCATCCTCCGCTTCCAACGTCGGACTTCCCCCATGTGGGAGTTCAATACGGAGGAGCCGCGGACCCTGCAACACTTCCTCGGCACAACACATGAGGGAATATGGAAGCTGCTTTTCAAGGCGCAGAAGAGCTGGCCCATGGAGACCGAAGACGTCGGTCTTGATGCCGAGAATCTGGCCACTACGGTAAGTATTAGCTTTCCAAAGATATGTCTGGTCTATATTTTTTATCAATATGAATCTTATCAGCCTATCTCTTTACATGGCTAGACAAAGAAAGCGGAGCAGATCAAGAGTCCAGCTCCATTACCTGAAGACCCAGTCACTCCCTAGCTGGCAAAGATGCTGGTCCCGATGCCCTACCATGCGCCAGAGAAGAAGGACAAGAAGCCCAAGGGCGGGCCCCACCATAGAGGTCCTTCGGACGATGTGTCTAGAGAAACTGAGGTTGTCTCCTCTCATGAGGAAGACGAGGACAAAGAGGAGGAGGTGGTGGAGAGTGATTCCCCTCGTGAAACGAGGAGGAAGAAGAGAACGACATCCGAGAATCCGGAGGAGGCGACACCTAAGAGGAAGAAGGTTACCCTCTTGTTTAGTTCGGAATCGGAGTCCGAACACAGCCCGAGGAAAGCCCCCAGGGTTATGCTCCTTGCCGAATCGTCAGTACAAAAATCTTACATGTTCAGCTTCCGCTTACCCGCCACTGTCATATAAATTATGTGTTTGTTTACTTTTTCAGCCCTCCACGCAATATTCCGGACACCACGTCTTCGTCGGGGAACTTTTTGGCGCCTGTAGAGGCGGAGAGCGAGGGACCATCACCGACCCTCTCTCCCCCTGCCATGGAGGACACTGAGGTGTCGTCCCAGAGGACCTGTCTTGCCGAGGAGTGGAAGACGAGGCCGTCCAGAAGGCGCCCGAGGTTTATACCTTGGATGCCGCAGATCGGGGGACGTCGACCCCCATGATCACCGAAGGTGGGGGGCTCAATAGTTCAGGCCCCCACCGAACACCATCCCGGAGACCAATATGTCTCCGGGTTCGGCTCAACAACCCCCTTCAATGGAGGGGGGAGGAGTAGCAGCTCCATCGGCGGCCTCCGTTAATCCGGAGGTCGCTCATACTCTGGAGGAAGCGCTGCAAGGCGCTTCCATCGTGGAGGAGCACCGCACCCTGATAGGTGAGGTTATGGAGAAGTTTCGGTCTGCGAAAACTGGATTGAACGAAGCCTTCAACAGCCTACTGACGGGTTTTGAGGTATCCGATGTAATTCTCTAACAAGTTTTTTCATATTAAAGGTTGAACCCATGTATAGACAGTAGGCCCTAAGACTCTGTCCGGATTAAAATAATACGGATAGAGGATCATGTCACTTCACTCCTTCACCAAACCCTAAAATCTTTTTCTATGGAATATTCCTTTTTCTATTAAAGGAATAACCCTATCTGCCCTAGGTTGTGAAGCAACCTATATTTCTGTCCATCTAAAAATTCCCAAATAATTCTTATAATTCCTTTGGGTCATATGTTGCTCAAATATGCCCAAACTTTCCTGTCCTAGCCAAAGAATAATTCCCCAATTATTATTGTTCTAATCTGCCCTGAATGACACTTTGTGAAGGAAGTGTCATTTATATTTTCCTAGTTGCTCCCAAGCTTTTTGGGCATGCTTATATATCAATATCATTGCCTCATGCACAAATTCAACTTTATTTGCCTAGCCAATCTTCCTCAGTGATTTTTCGAAGTTTCTGTCAGGCAGAAGGCTTTGTGAAGGAAGTACTAGCTAGGAGTACCAAATGAGTTGCAATTTTGCACACTCCTTCATGTGCTCATATTACCCCCTCCACCCATTTGCAGCCCCAGCCACTCATCTATGTGAGCACAAGACCAAATCTTTGATTCTGGCAATATTTTCAGGTTGTGAAGCAAGTGCATTTTATATTGCTTCAAAAATCCTGATAAATTACCAGATCATGGTCCTACCTATATAACCTCTCTCCACCAAATTTGGGACTATTTCACTTAGCCAATATTTCTCTAAAATTATTGCAAGTTTTTGGTCAGAGAAAATGTTTGTGAAGCAAGTGCCATTTTGGCTTGTCCAATTGGTATGAGACTTTTATAGCATCTTCATATGTCCAAATCCTTAGGATTTGCCAAATTTGAGCTCAAGTTGATATTCCATGTGAGTGCCTCATCATGCTCAAGTTTTTGTACCATTTTGGTTAGTTGCAAAGCAACTACATTAATCCTTGATCCGTTTCCACTCAAACTCTCCAGGATAGTAGTTCTTCCGTAGTTAATCATCGCAGGCAACTCCATTGACCACAATCACTTCCCTGTTGATCACTAGTGCACGGCCAAGTTTACTGCAGTAATCTTCAGACCATGATTACCATTTAACCATAGAGCCTTTCATCGATCTACCACCCCACTTGAAACCTCCCCTGGAAGAACTTCCCACTAGAAAACATGTTCTAGCCCATTGCCCCCACTAAATGCCAGTGCACGCGTTGACCGTGTTAATGGCATAACAGTGCACACGCTCTGTGCGCAATGGTCGCGTCCAGTGCATCGTTTCTGCTTCGTCCTCTTTCCTCTTGTCATCTTTGCGTGCATGACCTTGTCCCTTGTATTCCTCCCGTCGTCGCTGTTCCCCTGGACCCCTCTCCCCTTCCTCACCGATGCAAGCCACCGCGCGCCCACGGGCGAACAGTGGTGGTTTGGCTCGAAGATTGCCGTCTTCTTCCTTGCTACGCTCCCTTGGCCGCCTCTTCCTCGTGAGCTCTCCCTCCTGTTCCCTCTCGTCGCCTACCTCAGAGCTCTCGAGCACGCACACGTGTCCGCGGCGCTGGACACGTATCCACGGCGACGCCAGCTCAGCCTCCTTGCCTCGCGCCTATTTAAGCCCTCCCCGGAGACCCCCAAGCACCAACCCCCTCTCCTCACTCCCAGAAGCCTCCCCGACCTCTCCATTTGCCTCCAGAGCATCTCCTCGCCTCTGATCACAGCCATGTCCGCCACCTCTATCGTCTTCGATTCCGGCGAGCTAGTGCTCTTTTCTCTCTTCCACCATCACCAGAGGCCTCCCTTCTCCACCACAAGCCTCCCCCACTCCTCCTTTGGCCGCTGGAGCCGCCGTGGCCGCGTGCTCATGTTTGCCCGAAGCCATCGTCCGCCACGGATGAAGCTCCACCCTCTCCCGCGCTCTTCGGTGGCCAGACCTATCTGAACGAGACTACCCCGTTCCCCTGATCACGCCGGTGGTTCGGGCACTCCGAACGGTGGCCGGGGCCGCCGAAACTATCGCCGGAGCCCCGCCTCTGTCCTCTGTTGTGGCAGGTGCGATGTCCCTTCTCCGCGAACCCTGCTGGGCCCCTCAGGTGTGGCGTCCCGCGGCGAGCCCTTCGGTGGTCCGAGCTCCGCTGGAGCTGGCCGGAGTTGCCGGCGCCGGCGCCGGCACTGCGCAAGCCTCGCCTCTGCCTCGCCCATGTTCAGTCGGCGTCGGGAAGAAGAAGGGAAGGACGCCCCCTGCCTGCCAGCTGGCCGTGGGCCCAGCAGGCCCCACGCGACAGTGAGCTAGCCACCGGCCCCGCGCTTGCCAGCGTGGATAAGTGGAGACGTATTCCACTGGAGTACGTCTTCCTTTCCCGAAGACGTATTCTTCTTCTACTTCAGCCGGGAATATGTTTTCACTTCAGAGAAAGCGTACTTCCACAGAGGCGTGTTCTGTTCTTCCTGCCGAGGGCCTGTTTGTGATGATTTTATTATAGATAGGTCCCTGGCAGAAAAACCTTCATATCTTTTTAACCGTAGCTCCAAATCAGGTGAATCCAAAGCCCACTTCTTCATTTAGTCGAGCCCGCTCCGATGGGATCATTTTCACCATGTTTTGACATTCTGAAAATGACCATCATGCCCTTGCCCTTATTCAGCCCCCTCCGAGAGAGAACATTTTTCGGCGATTCTTTCCGCGAGCTTCTCGCACATCTACCCGGTGATTTCTTCCACCCCAGGCAAGCCACAACCACCATTTGCATGATAGCCATGTAGTAGCATTGGTTTTCAACTTGAATCTTCAATAATTGTATGTTTCTTTTTTACTGTTGTCGTTAT
This sequence comes from Triticum dicoccoides, assembly GCF_002162155.2. Taxonomy (NCBI): domain Eukaryota; kingdom Viridiplantae; phylum Streptophyta; class Magnoliopsida; order Poales; family Poaceae; genus Triticum; species Triticum dicoccoides. Next base: position 276,809,584 of record NC_041381.1, read on the forward strand.
TTCATTTATGATTATGGATTGGTGGTTACCATCATGCTATGTTTTCTTCCACTCTGTTATCATGTTCTACTTGCTAGTATTACTTTCATATTGGCCATGCTTGGTAGTAGTACATGTTGGGTTCGTCATGTTCTTCGGTGCATGACTGCCGTCGGTTACCGAGTACCGGTAATATGCATTGTTCCTTGGTGTTAGTTGGTTACGTGTATACTCGGTTATGTTATTGATGTGTTCTTGCATGGTACTTATTGTTGATGCTAATGGTCATGTTATGCGATGAGTAGTGTTGTACTTGTAATTTTCATGCTCGTCATTATGCCATGCTTAGTTGGATATGATTCATTGTTGATATGGTTGATAGTTATGTTACACCCCCATGCTTATGTTAATATCATGCTTACGCATTGTAATTGCATCATGTAATTTTATCATGGCTCAACATATTGCATTCAAGTTTAACTGGATTAAATTGAACATGAACAATTATTGGCTGAGTCATGGTGCCACCATATCGAGCTGACCAGTGCAACCACATTTACCTTTTATGGGGAGGTCCTAACTGGGTCTATTGTCATGCCTCTTGTCGGTGCCTCCCATGAGGGAAGGTTATGAGTGGGCGCTACCTTGTCAAGGTAGGACAGCATAAGCCTTGTGTGCCCGTAGTTGTTGTAGCCGGCTTGTCCCCATTTGGGACCGTTTTTGTTTTGCCACAACAGTGGCCGTTGGTGCCTTTGGTATGAACGGGGCCACCCAGGACTTATCCCAGAGGGGATTTTGTTGGAGTGGCAGGGAGAGTGTCATGGAAGTAGGACAGTTTTTTTGGAACGCTGTAGGTCCACCCTAATGGGAGTGTGAGGCCATGGGTTCCGTGGTGTGGGTACAGTGCGCTACCTCTGCAGAGTGTATATTAAATCTGTTGATAGCCGCGCCCGCGGATAAGGGTACAGTTCGTAGTTGGTCACACTATGGGTCAACAGTAATAATAATGATGTGCTTAATAACAACCCCGGTTCGATGATGAGATAAGTTGGTTATGTGATCCATGAATGATCACCGTTTGGTTACGAGGTAACCTGTTGAGCCCAGAGTGGTTTTGTTTGTGATCCGTGAATGATCACCGTGGTATCGAGTATATCGAGTTGTTGGGTATTCGTGATGTTGTGCGAGAATCGTGGGTAAAGATCAAGCTCCTTGTGGTCATTTAATGATTACTACGGTACTGTTTATACCAAGCTTGATTTGATCCTAAGATGATCGTGTGATGTTCGAGGTTGGTAAGTGATGCATCTGATGGTTACGAGCTAACTCGAGCAGAATAAGTGGTGTATATAGTGTCATTATGTTGCATGCTAGTATCGTCATATTTATATTTTCATGCCATGCTTATATTGTTCTAGTTGTATCATGTTCATGTTGTTCATGCCATGTTATTCTGATGATCTCATTGTAATTCCTGCTTAATCTGTAATTGCCATGTTGTTGTTTGCCTTGAATCCTTCTGGTTATTGTGAGCTTGCAAGTACATTCAATGTACTAACCTGGCGTGTCATGCCAGTTTGTAGGTCATACCGGATTTGATTGCTTGTTGGCCGTGGATTCCTTGTTTGCGAGCTAGGATAGCATTCCAGCTGGAGTCCCTGCGGAGTGGAGTTCACCATCGTCATCATTGTTCCGCTGCTAGAAGTTTCCACTGCTTCATTTTGTTCTGCTGCTTGCATAGAGCAACTGTGGCATGCATAGTGTCGTCGTGCCGATGTAACCCTTGTACCCAAATAGATTGTAATAAAGAGCTGATTTTTTATATGCTAAGTAGTGCCATATTCCAGAAGACTTCACCTCGATCTCTCGGATGGAATATGGGGCGTTCCAGTGTCTCTGAGCCGGGGTGCCACAGGCTTGGTATCAGAGCAGGTCTGGCTGTAGGACGCCCTAGTCTGCGCGAGCGGTAGAAACCGGTAGAAATCAGTAGTTCAAAGTTTAGCTTGTTTATTGCATTTGGTTGCTGCATTTGTTTGTTGCATAGCATGCATATAGCCTTAGTAGTTGTTGCTAACGGTTTATCTGGTGAGTGTAGCTGGCATCGGTCGGATCCAGTACAGCACAACCTTTGCATTTATCCAGTTTTCCTTTCTTGCTCATTCTTCGGTGTTTGGTGTCATTTCTATCCTAGCAGAGTCATGCCAAGTGATCCCGACACCATTTGCAAAAATGGTGCTTAGGTATCTCGCCGAGATCCTCCTTTCAGCCCCACCTATCGTTTCGGTGATGGACATGCTTCTATCCCGAATCACTCTTTCATTTTGTCATGTTGGCAACCCTTAATGATCTTTGTTATCAAGAAAGGGCAATGTCAACAGCCTTAGTTTTTCCCCGCTATCCTATTTCTTGGACAAGTACGGATCTTTTTCTGTCCAGTTGATAATAATGTGGTTGCGACCTTCGTGTCCCACTACATGATTACTGAGTGCGTCCTCGCCTCCGAGCTAGTCCAGGTTGCTACCTGGCTAAGCTAGCACTTGGTGTAGCGCTATTTACACCAATTCTTCCACACATTTATTCGTCCTCGTGCACACCGTCACATCATGCTAGATCGTAGAACCAGAGATCCCGTGAGATTTGTGTGCTTAAGTAGCCATACATATTGTGTGACTAGCAATACTATGTGACTTTGTTTGAGTGTGTATTGTTTGTTGTTGTGTGCTTTTGTTTAGTTGAGTTTTCTTTTGCTTCTTTCTTTTTGGGCCCCGATGTTACATTATTTTTCCCCTATAAAGAGTTTCTCATCAACTGACACCAGACTCGAAGAAGTGATAAGGAGTTCAAATATTTGGAAACTCAGCTAAACAAAATGGAATTCTCAGCCGACTGCAGTGAAATATCTGATTTTGAGGCTAATAATCAATTTTGCATTAGTGTGCACTCCTCACAACAGTACTGATAACTCAAGTCTACATAAGTACAAAATCCTCACAACAGTAATGATCAAGTCAGCAGCAAGGCAATTCAGGTACAAGATCAACGGTATATTTTCAGTCAAAGATATGGATCATATACAAAATTTTGGCTCAGCAATGCATGATGCTTGAAATATGTTATCATCGGAAATAAGGTCAGAATGTGATATGCTCAAGGAAGACAGTCAAACAAATTTTCTCATGCAAATGATCACCACAGAATAGTATGGGCATGTGTGTAGGTTTCAGTCTGCATATTAGTATGGAGCCTTGGATGTAAGAAACTCAGTCTTCTTCCACACATTATCGGAATAAATTTATGATGTAAGGCTCCTCAACTTTCCTCAGCATGATATGTGAACAATTTCCGGTCCAAGATACCCGGTCATTCTCAGCAAGATACCTCGGTAAAAGCTTCTAACAAACGAAAATGATTTTTCTCAACAAGCAAACCCGAGGAGAAGCTTCTCAAGTATGGAACTCAGGCTTCTCCAGCACAATAATCAGACCAAGTTTCGTGTGTAAGCTATAGAGCCTTCTTCTGCACGATACCCAGACAAAAGATATGAGCAGAAGTTAACAAGTCTTCCTCAGCAAGCTACTCGGATGGCTTCTCTCGTAAGCCACTCAGCCCCGTCAGCACAACACTATGTACCGCCCTCAGAGGGAATATGATGAGTTGCCAATGTATGGCAGTACAACTCAAAAATCAGACTCGCAACATTTTTGTTGGAAGCACAAACCAGTCAGGGCATGTGCTTTCTTCAAGAATCAAGTGGTTGGTCACATATGGTTCTTATATATGGTAAGCATGCATACCGGGTCCTATCAGCCACGCATATGAGATGCAGCTAGGATCCAGCAGATATGCCTAAGGAAAGTAAGGATCCCACAACCTCACGAGTCAGGAAAATGAAAATAAGCAGAGATACATCTTATGAATTACAAGGATCGACAAGATCTGGGGATGACATCATAGAATCAACAGTTTTGACAATGGTTATCAAGATATTTATTCCCGCAACTGACAAGGAGATGTCCTAAAACCTTGTCACTTTCTTGTACAATTGACCTCAACCATGAGCTCCGTACAGCTACAAACCCCGGGTATATGTCATATGTGTGCAGACCCAGGTCAGAAAACAGGCACAAGGGAATAATGTCAAAAAGATTGCACTAATCACGTCCCTGGTCATACGAAGAATCAAGGATAGGTGTGGCCAAGTCATTTCAGTAAGGTATCCTAAGAAAGAAGGTCATGACCGTTAAAGGGTGAGACTGACAGCAAAGGTATGATGATTTTTGCACGACCATGAGGGTCCGGATACCCAAATCAGTTGGAGGCCGTAATTCCATATTGATCCACAAAGGCATTCTCTCACAGGCCTACTTCGTTTTACAAGAATTTCATATCCAGCTGACCTGCTTGGAGTGGTTAGTGTGGAAGAATCCAAATGGGTATACCGATAAAATGAGAAAATCAAAAGCTGAACAATCAGCTCAGACCCGGTACACTCAGCTACGGAATCAACTACATGATCAGTCTGTAAGGAAAAGCATTTGTCCGACAGCCAATGTCAGGGCAGTCTCAAGATGTAAATATTTGAGGTATGACACAGCTATAACTCCATACCCTGTTATATTGCTCACAACAAAAAGCAATCAAATCTTTGGTACATATCTCATGCTCGAGTGAAAGGAATAAATCAAAATAAATCAGTAGCACCTATGAGTAGTCAAATCCCGTTAGAAGATGGCCATGATTAATTCTCAACATTTATTGAAACCAGAAGGGCTGCATTTATTTGAGCAAACCCCATAGCAGAAGTAAAAAGGTTTTCATGACAGAAGGAAAAATTTATGCCCAGGTTCATTTGATATCACCGCAGATATGAGAGAATCAATGTTAGCAATAGTAATTGGTATAGGAGCAAAAACCTGACAGAATTTGGGAAAGGTGAAGCAAACCGCCCCAAAGCAAGGTAAGTTAATCATTTGAAATTCCTGGGGGAACAATAACTAAAGGAAAAAGGATACCCGAGCTGGAAATGGTGTCCTCAAGTCATACTTGTTCCCTGAGCAACCAAATCTCAAGGACGAGATTTCTTTAAGGGGGTAAGAGTTGTAACAGCCTGGCTTTTGGCCCTTTTCTTTTTCTTTTGATTTATTTGGTTTTTGCTCTGTTTTTCTTTTTGGAGTGGTTCTGTGGCCTTGCCACCTGGGAAATCATCCTCATTCCCCCTCCCAAGTAGCTCATCATTCTCAAAACCTTGCCAAGATCATGTCACTTCACTCCTTCACCAAACCCTAAAATCTTTTTCTAGGGAATATTCCTGTTTCTACTAAAGGAATAACCCTATTTGCCCTAGGTTGTAAAGCAACCTATATTTCTGTCCATCCAAAAATTCCCAAATAATTCTCATAATTCCTTTGGGTCATATGTTGCTCAAATATGCCCAAACTTTCCTGTCCTAGCCCAAGAATAATTCCCCAATAATGATTCTTCTATTCTGCCCTGAATGGCACTTTATGAAGGAAGTGTTAATTATATTTTTCTAGTTGCTCCCAAGCTTTTTGGGCCTGCTTATACATGAATATCAGTGCCTCAGGCACAAATTCAACTTTAGTTGCCCAGCCAATCTTCTTCAGTGATTTTTCAAATTTTCTGTCAAACAGAAGGCTTTGTGAAGGAAGTACTAGCCAGGAGTACCCAAATGAGTTGCAATTTTGCACACTCCTTCATGTGCTCATATTAACCCCCTCCACCCATTTGCAGCCCCATCCACTCATCTATGTGAGTACAAGACCAAATCTTTGATTTTGGCAATATTTTCAAGTTGTGAAGCAAGTGCATTTTATATTGCTTCAAAAATCCTGATAAATTACCAGATCATGCTCCTACCTATATAACCTCTCTCCACCAAATTTGGGACTATTTAACTTAGCCAATATTTCTCTAAAATTTTATTGCAAGTTTCTGGTCAGAGAAGATGTTCATGAAGCAAGTGCCATTTTGGCTTGTTCAATTGGTATGATATTTTTACAGCATCTTCATATGTCCAAATCCTTAGGGTTTTATTGCAAGTGCATCATCATGCTCAAGTTTCTGGACCATTTTGGTCAGTTGCAAAGCAACTACATTAATCCTTGATCGGTTTCCACTCAAACTCTCCAGGATTGTAGTTCTTCCTTAGTTAATCATCGCAGACAACTCCATTGACCATAATCACTTCCCTGTTGATCACCAGTGCACGGCCAAGTTTACTGCAGTATACTTTAGACGATGATTAGCATTTAACCATAGAGCCTTTCATAGATCTACCACCCCTATTGAAACCTCCCCTGGAAAAGCTAACCACTAGACAACACGTTCCAGCCCATTGCCCCCGCTACATGCCAGTGCACGCGATGACTGCGTTAATGGCATAACAGTGCGCGCGCTCCGTGCGCAGTGGCCGCGTCCAGCTCACTTTTTCTGCTTCGTCCTCTTTCCTCACGTCGTCTTCGTGCGCGTGACCTTGTCCCTTGTATTCCTCTCGTCATCGCCGTTCCCCTGGACCCCACTCCCCCTCCGCCCGCTTCCTCACAGGCGCAAGCCACCGCGCCCCCATGGGTGAACAGTGGCGGTTTGGCTCGGAGCTCGCCATCTTCTTCCTCCCTGCGTTCCCTTGGCGGCCTCTTCCTCGTGAGCTCTCCCTCCTGTTCCCTCTCGTCGCCTACCTCTAAGCTCTCGAGCACGTAGCACGGACGCGTATCCACGGCGATGCCAGCTCAGCCTCCTTGACTCGCGCCTATTTAAGCCCTCTCCCGAGACCCCCGAGCTCACCAACCCCCTCTCCTCACTCCCAGAAACCTCCCCGACCTCTCCATTTGCCTCCATAGCCTCTCCTCACCTCTGATCGCAGCCATGGCCGCCACCTCAATCGTCTTCGATTCCGGCGAGCTAGTGCTCTTTTCTCTCTTCCACTGCCACCAGAGGCCTCCCTTCTCCACCACAAGCCTCCCCCACCCCTCCTTTGGCCGTTGGAGCCGTCGTGGCTGCGTGCTCAAGTTTGCTCGAAGCCATCGTCCGCCACGGCCGAAGCTCCACCCTCTCCCGCGCTCTTCGGTGGTTGAGACCTATCTGAACGAGACTACCCCGTTCCCCTGATCACGCCGGTGGTTCGGGCGCTCCGAAAGCTGGCCGGGGCCGCCGGAACCATCACCGGAGCCCCGCCTCTGTCCTCTGCTGTGGCGGCTGCCATGGTCCTTCCCCACAATCCCTAATGGGCCCCTCGAGTGTGGCTTCCCGCGGCTAGCCCTCCGGTGGTCCGAGCTCCACCGGAGCTGGCCGGAGTCGCCGGGGCCAGCGCCGACAATACCCAAGCCTCGCCTCTCCCTCGCCCCTGTTCAGTCAGTGTCGGGAAGAAGAAGGGAACGACGCCCCCTCCCTGCCAGCTGGCCGTGGGCCCCGCGGGCCCCGCACGTCAGTGAGCCAGCCACCGGCCCCGCGGTTGCCAGCGTGGATAAGTGGAAACGTATTCCACTGGAGTACGTCTTCCTTTCCCGAAGACGTATTCTTCTTCTACTTCAGCCAGGAATATATTTTCACTTCAGAGAAAGCGTCCTTCCACAGAGGCGCGTTCTGTTTTTCCTACTGAGGGCCTGTTTGTGATGATTTTATTACAGATAGGTCCCTGGCAGAAAAACCTTCATATCTTTTTACCCGTAGCTCCTAATCAGGTGAATCCAAAGCCCACTTCTTTGTTTCATCGAGCACGCTCCGATGGGATCATTTTCACCATGTTTTGACATTCTAAAAATGACCATCATGCCCTTGCCCTATTCAGCCCCCTCCAAGAGAGAACATTTTTGGCGATTCTTTCCGCGAGCTTCTCGTACGTCTTCCCGGTGATTTCTTCCACCCCTGGCAAGCCCCTGGAAAGCCACAACCACCATTTGCATGATAGCCATGCAATAGCATTGGTTTTCAACTTGAATATTTAATAACTGTATGTTTGTTTTGCTACTGCTACCATTATTTCGGTTATGCTTATGGATTGGTGGTTACCATCATGCTATGTTTTCTTGCACTCTGTTATCATGTTCTACTTGCTAGTATTACTTTCATATTGGCCATGCTTGGTAGTAGTACATGTTGGGTTGGTCATGTTCTTCGGTGCATGACTGCCGTCGGTTTCCGAGTACCGGTAATATGCATTGTTCCTTGGTGTTAGTTGGTTATGTGTATACTCGGTTATGTTATTGATGTGTTCTTGCATGGTACTTATTGTTGATGCTAATGGTCATGTTATGATATGAGTAGTGTTGTACTTGTGATTTTCATGCTCATCATTATGCCATGCTCAGTTGGATATGATTCATTGTTGATATGGTTGATAGTTATGTTGCACCCCCATGCTTATGTTGATATCATGCTTATGCATTATAATTGTATCATGTTATTTTATCATGGCTCAGCATATTGCATTCAAGTTTAACCGGATTAAATTGAACTTGAACAACTGTTGGCTGAGTCATGGTGCCAGCATATAGAGCTGACCTATGCAACCACATTTACCTTTTATGGGGAGATCCTAACTGGGTCTATATTCATGCCTCTCGCCGGTGCCTCCCACGAGAGAAGGTTATGCGCGGGCGCTACCTTGGCCAGGTAGGATGGCATAAGACTTGTGTGCCCATAGTTGTTGTAGCCGGCTTGTCCCCGTTTGGGACCGTTTTTGTTTTGCCACGACAGTGGCCGTTGGTGCCATTGGTAGGCACGGGGCCACCCAGGACTTATCCCAGAGGGGAGTTTGTCAGAGTGGCCGGGAGAGTGTCATGGCAGTAGGACGGTTTTGTTGGAACACCGTTGGTCCACCCGAATGGGAGTGAGAGGCCATGGGTTCCGTGGTGTGGGTATAGTGCGCTACCTCTGCAGAGTGTATATTAAATCTATCGATAGCCGCGCCCACGGATAAGGGTCCAGTTCGTAGTTGGTCACACCATGGGTCAACAGTAATAATAATGATGTGCTTAATAACAACCCTGGTTCGATGATGAGATAAGTTGGTTATGTGATCCATGAATGATCACCGTTTGGTTACGAGGTAACCTATTGAGCCCAGAGTGGTTCCGTTTGCGATCCGTGAATGATCACCGTGGTATCAAGGATATCGAGTGGTTGGATATTCATGATGTTGTGTGAGAATTGTGGGTAAAGATCAAGCTCCTTGTGGTCATTTAATGATTACTACGGTATTGTTTATACCAAGCTTGATTTGATCCTGAGATGATCGTGTGATGTCCGAGGTTGGTAAGTGATGCATGTGATGGTTACGAGCTAACCCGAGCAGAATAAGTGGTGTATACAGTGTCATTATGTTGCATGCTAGTATCGTCATATTTATATGTTCATGCCATGCTTATATTGTTCTAGTTGTATCATGTTCATGTTGTTCGTGCCATGTTATTCTGATGATCTCATGATAATTCTTGCTTTAACCTGTAATTGCCATGTTATTGTTTGTCTTGAATGCTTCTGGTTATTGTGAGCTTGCAAGTACATTCAATGTACTGACCTCGTGTGTCATGCCAGTTTGCAGGTCATACCGGATTTGATTGCTTGCTGGCCATGGATTCCTTGTTTGCAAGCTAGGATAGCATTCCAGCCAGAGTCCCTGCGGAGTGGAGTTCACCACCGTTGTCATTGTTTCGCTGCTAGAAGTTTCCGCTGCTTCATGTTGTTTTGCTTCTTGCATAGAGCAACCATGGCTTGCATAGTGTCGCCATGCCGATGTAACCCTTGTACCCAAACAGATTGTAATAAAGAGCTGATTTGTTCTATGTGAAGCAGTGTCGTATTCCAGAACACTTCACCTCAATCTCTAGGCTGGAATACGGGGCGTTCCGGTGTCTCTGAGCCGGGGTAACACATTACCCAGGTTCTTAATGGAGGTAAAACCCTACTCCTTCTTGATTATATTCGATGAGTACAGGGGTTACAAGAGTTGATCTACCTCAAGATCGTAATGGCTAAACCCTAGCTTGGCTAGCCTGTCAATGTTCTGATCCTGCCTATGGTTTAAACCCTCCGTTTTATATAGATATCGGATTGGCTTGGGGTTGTACAAAGTCGGTTTAACAGAAAGGAAATAGTATATCCGAACACCTAAACTTGTCGTTCACACATACGGGAGTCCTAGCCGGACGCGAGAAGTGGTCATCTTCCTTGTATCTTGACGACCCATTAGTCCGACCCATATCAAATAGACCGAACGCCCGAGGACACCTTAGTCCAGGACTCCCTCACCTGCGACCTGCCGAGGATGGATGCAACAACGTGGGGTGCTGGCACCGTGAAGCGCACGATGAACAGACCGCGTAGCTCCTGCCAGGAGGCCACCGAAGACTTCGGCCGGCTGAGCATCCAAGAAAACTCGGTGTACCCGTGGGGGCCATAGGGAGGCAGTTCGTCATGACCTTGTCATTTCCGCCTGCCGCCCAGATGGCCTGCACGTACAATTGGAGGAATTCCTCGTGGTCCACCGTGTCGTCGTACCACAGGGGCAATGTCGGCCTGAACCTTTGCAGCCACTCCACCCGCGGTAGGTAGGGCGAAGGCCCGGGGGCCTGCATCACCTTTGTAAGCGCCCGACAGCCCCAGAGGGCGGGATGGCGCCTGCCATGGGAACCACGAAGCGCGAGTAGAGTGCGGTTGATGAAGAGGCCAAGCTTTGACACACCCCTACCTAGCGCGACAATTGTCGGATTCAGGGATCTGCGTACCCAAGATGGTTGAACGCTGGGGCGTGTGCAAAGAACTCAACCCCTTTAGCCTATCAACTCGTCGCCCCACATCCTAGCCTAACTCGCGTGAGCAAGGAAAAATATGAACACGACAGTTTACCAGGTTCGGGCCACCTTCCAGTGTAAGTCCCTACTCCTGCTTTGTGGTGGATTAGCCTCACGACGGGATGAGGATGAACTAGTACAAGGGATGAACCACATTGCGAGGTCTAGGGGTGAGGGAATGAGTCAACCTCTTCCATGGTGGTGGCTAACCTATATCTATAGCGACCTCGGTCCTCTTCCCCGAAAATGTAGGCAGGAAGGGATCCCACAGTGGCCAATTTGAAAGGCGACAAGTAGTACATCTTATCCGGACAAAAGGTGGTCTTCGTCTGCAAAGCTTCTAGCTGCGACACAGCGGTGGGCTCGGTGATGACACCCGTCCTGCCGTGCTGGCGGTCTTGGTCTCGTTGTACCGGAATGGAAACCTTTGCCAGATTCCTCGGGAAACCACACTTGTCCTTGCCTCCTTAGCACCAAAGAGGAAACTGCCTACTCTGCGCCCGCTGGCGCCCGCCTATCGTGGTCGTCATGGCTTGCATCATGGTAGCCTTATGAGGCCAGGTACCTGTATAGAAATTTCCGCTCCTCGGGAGGCCGTCTCGAAAGACAGCTCCTTCGGGAGGTCTTGGTGTCATCCGCCTCGCGAGGCTTGGTCCCTTGCGATGGTCTTGCCTTGGCCATGGGCAGCAAGTAGGCAGGTTTGGGTACCCTAGTTCACAGAACGCCGACATTGTGATCGGCCTGAAAATAGCATTGGTAGTTATAACACAGTGCCTATTACTAGAGGAAATAATGCGTACACACATGCATGCAGTGCTTCCACCCCGGGTACACACATGCATGCACATACTCCACTCCGCGTACACACCTACATTGAGAGAAAATTGTGGGCTTGATTGCGATTACCACACCCTATTTAATTGAGCACTAAACCAAACGCGTCCAAAATCTCTCGGGTGGTGGAAATGCATGAGAATTGAAGCGCGCCCTATAAACTGTGACGGAGGGAGTAGTATGAAGGTGCAAAACCAAGTCCGCACATGGCCTGTCAGTCAACGCGCTTCCTCTTGGCATATCACTGACATGTGGGACCGGAGTGTGAGCCAATGGATCTCAATTGACAGCAAAATGGCCAACCCGCCACTCCTTGAGAGAGACGAGGAGCGAGAACACACAGACGGGCTCGCACGGAGGCCAAGATATATTCGAGCATGGTTTGCCAGATATCGGGTTCCGGCAAAACCCTTAAGGTTCAAACTCTGAGGTGCGCACGAACATCTTCTCCCTACTGAAACACGCCCACAACCTCGCCGCGATCTAAGCTAGCACGATGAACAACACAAGAGACATAAGATTTATACAGGTTCGGGCCACCATTGTGGTGTAATACCCTACTCCTATGTGTGGTGGTGGATTGCCTCTCGGGTTGATGATGAACAGTACAGAGGAAGAACAACCTCGCGAGGAGAGGTGTTCTTGTGGTGGTGCGCTTGGAGAGGAATTGCTCCGTCTCTATTGGCTCTGGGTGAGATCTAGATGCCTCCTACTGTGGTGGCTAGCCCTATATATATAGAAGCCCTGGTCCTCTTCCCAAATATTGAGCGGGAAGGGAGCCAACAACGGCCATTTTGTAAGGGGACAACTAGTACAAGCTATCCTGACTAAAGGTGGTCTTCTACTTCCAAAGGCACTGGTGATGACGCCGTATTGGGCTCCACAGTGACCTCCGTCCTGTCGCTCTGCTGGTCTCGGTCTCATTGCACTGATATGGAAACCTTTGCTTGATGCCTCAGTACTCCGCGCCTGCGCTTGCCCCCTTTGCACCAAAGAGGAAACAAGTACATTGCGCAGGCTGGCGCTCGCCTGGTGCCCGCCTGGTCTTGATCGTCATGGCTTGTGTCATGAGCACCTCGCGAGGTTCCCCTTGCCTTGATCTCTCCGCCTCTTCACGAGCCTGCCTGGTAAGGCCGCCCCTAAGGAGGCCTTGTATTGTCCGCCCCACGAGGCTTGGCCCCTCGCGAGGGTCTTGAACGTTTGTTGATGAAGACAGGCCATACTGGGCCATTTCTAAGCCACGCTGTAGGCCGTAGGCAGGCAAGCCTGGGGACCGCCGTTCCCAGAATGTCGATGGTAGCCCCCGAGCCCAAGGCGCGCTCGGACTTGGCTTAGCAGCGAAGCCAAAGGGCAAGTGCGGAACGCCGCGGGCCCCAACAGCCTGCGGCCTTGGTCGACACGTGGCGGTTGATTAGACGTGGGCGTCTCCGCTTCCCCATGCTGCCTCGGCAACTGCCCGACTGACAAAAAGGCTGGCCTAGATAAGGCTTGCCTTCATTGCTCACTTTCACCTTGCTCCAGATCCCCTTCCTTGCTCTCTTGCTTCTGAAATTTCCAGATCCGCTGCATCCTTCCCCTTTCAGCGAGAAATGGCGCCCCGCAAGGCCGTGGCCGAGGCCCTGCCGGCTTGGTACTCGCCGGCCCTAGATCTCCCTAATATGACGGAGAAGAATCTCGTCGCCACGCGCCAGATGACGGCGGCGGAGGGCAGCAAGATGGGGAAAAGCGGACTCCGGGCCGGCTGTGCCAAGCCGGAGGCTAAGGCGAGCACCTTCTACCCCTTCTTCATGAGCACCGTCATCGCCGGCCTGGTTCCTCCCTTCTCCGAGTTCTTCTATGTTGTCCTCCGCCATTACAGGTTGCAGGCCCTTCATCTCCATCCCAACTCTATTCTCCTTTTGCCGATTTACGCCTACTACTGCGAGGCGCATGTTGGGGTGATGTCGTCCATGGCTTTGCCATGCCACTTCTTCTCCCTCCGAATCACCGACGGTCATACCGCGGCGTGCACTGGCTTCATCACGTACTCCAAGGCCAACGCAATCTCGAAGACCGGGAACAGGGTCGACGGCTTTCGGAGCAAGTGGGTCATGATGGATGCCAGATGCATCCAGTCTCGGTTGGTGTTGCCAACGGAGCAGCCCCAGCCCGAAGAGGGGTGGTCTCGTGCGAAGCTCGATGACAGGCGGGCGAAGTCGGTGTTGGAGAAGATGAACGCCGACCTGAGGCCGGGGAACATGAAGGCGGCGAAGCTGACAGGGGCCACGCTCCTGAGGGAGTTCCAGACGCAGAGGGTGGCTCCACTTCAGGCGCACTCGCACCCGTTGTGGACGCTTGGGGGTGCGGACGACGATCTTCGCCTGAACTCGGCGGCCCTTGCCAACGAGGATCTAGTCGCAGCTCTCCGCTTCTTGGTTGGAGATGATGTGGAAGGTCTGGAGGGCACTCCTTCCCCCTGTTCCTTCCCGACAACTGGTAACAGGTGGTGGACGCCATGCCCACCTTTGATGGGCACGGTCTGGTGCCGGCGGTGCCTCCTGAGGGCCAGGGGCGACGAAGCCGGTGGAGGTGTCATCTGATTACTCCCGCGAGGGAGGAGAGGAAGACGAAGAAGAACAGGAGCGCGACTTGGAGGCGACCGCTCAGGAGACGGGGGAGACTTCCCCCCCGGCGTAGGCTGTCACGACCCCGATCCTAAGTCACACCGATCTAGCATGTAACACATCATATCACTTTGCGGCCTCACGCACGGTATTCCCACGGATGCCACCTTACCTGGCCCGGGACCGTTTGCGCCTTTTGGCTCACGTATATGATAGTGTCGCTAGCATCCATATGACAAAGAACCCGGGCTGACATGGCTAGTCGTGAACCCAAAGTGGCACTAACTTACAGGGACATGCATCCATGACCCAGCATCGAACGTGTCGGTCATCAGCGAGTGAATCCAGGCTGTAGCACTGGGCTAGCAGGATTCCGGTGAACCGGGCTGTAGCGGGCTAACGGGACTTCGGTATTCATCGCGTGACATTTCCCCGAAGGGACAGACACAGGAACGAAGAAGGACACATGCCGGCCAGCCTAAGTGTTCCGAAGCAGTAGCAAGCTACCATGGCTCAGTGGAAGCACTAGGAGTCATTTCCCGGTAAGAGAGGCTGCTAAGGATAAACAACTAGATAGCCAGATCCCACACATACCAAGCATTTCAATAACATACACACAATATGCTCGATATGTGCAAATACAACATGGCATCACAACATGACTCTACGACTCAAATATTTATTCATTAGGCTCCGAGGAGCGGGATATTACAAACATGGGTCTCATGACCAAACAATCAGAGCATACAAGTCAAAGCACATGCGAAAGCTTAACATGTCTGAGTACAGACAACTATAAATGAAAAAGGCTGAGAAGCCTGACTATCTATCAGATCCTGCCGAGGGCACAAGATCGTAGCTGAGGTAACAAGCTAAACGTCGAAGTCCACGTGGAACTACTAGCGAGACCGAAGTCTCTCTGCAAAAACATAAAATAGGCAAACGTGAGTACAAATGTACCCAGCAAGACTTACATCAGAACTAACTACATATGCATCATTATCAACAAAGGGGGTGGTGGAGTTTAACTGCAGCAAGCCAGCTTTGACTCGGTGGCTAACCTAAACTACGATTGCAGGTAACTATTTTGAGGTGGCGCACACGAGTCCACATATTCACCAACCAATACACCACTATGGATCCGCTCCCGTCGCCCTACGAGAACGCCATTCATAGCACTCACGCTTATCTTGCGCATTTTAGAGTATCCACTTTCACTTGTCTATGAACTGATATAAGCAACCCAGAAGTCCTTTACCGCGGACACGGCTATTCGAATAGATGATGTTAACCCTGCAGGGGTGTACTTCTTCATACATGTTTCCACCACTTAGCGTCTGCACACGACATGTGCTCGGCAGACTTCAAGCGAAAGCCGACGTGGGTGTAGACCACGACCTACCTAAACACTCAAGTCTCTAGTCCAGGTTTATCGCCTATTCGGGTTCCATCCATGAGGAGATCCGGCCGGAGTTTCGCTCACAGCCCCAAACGATGTGAACAGGGTTCTCGAGATACCAAATGGGCATCCGGTACACCGTGCCACGTGCCTACCGCATCACAGCCCACCCCTACGGTCAGCGCTGTCCACGGCCTCCAGCATACTACAAACACCAGAAACTACTTGCAAATCCTGGACAGAGAACTTGGGTGAATAAGAAGTCGAGCGGGGTCATATTTCAGGGCCCAATGTATGGTAGTAGCTGAATCATGGATCACAAACACAGAACTCCGTTCCTGAGGACGGCTGCAATGAGACAACCCACCATGTACTCCTACATGGCCTCTCACCGCTACCTTTACCAAATCGTGTTCACACACTTAGCTCACACACAGTAGGACATGTTCACACGCCTCTGATTCATCCCCGATGAATCAGACCTGACTCAACTCTAAGCAGTAGCAGGCATGACAAACAAGCAAGAATGAGTAGGCACAACAGGGCTCAAACAACTCCTACTCATACTAGTGGGTTTCATCTATTTACTGTGGAATGACAGGTCATGCAAAGGATAAAGGGGTTCAGCTACCGCAGCAAGTAACAGATGAATCGGTGTTGTCCTAATGCATTAAAAGAGAGCAGGAGCGAGAGATTAGGATTGTATCAGAATGAACAAGGGGGTTTTGCTTGCCTGGCACTTCTGAAGATAACATTGAGTCTTCATCAGTGTCAACGATCACAACGTCGGAACATCGTCCACCGGGAGGGAACAGATACCGGCAACAAAGAAGAAATACAATCAATGCAATGCACAATATGATGCATGCTCATGACATGGCAATATGAATGTGTTTTGAGCTAATGCAACTAGCAACAGATTAAATGAAGTTGGTTTGAATACAAGATTCAAATTCAAACTCCATATGTGATTAATCAAATGCCATTTAATTGATTTGTGCTAAACAGCAGCTATAAGTTGTTCTAACATGCATTAAAATGGTACAGATGGATTCCTTGAATTTTTCTGATAATTTTTCATATATAAATTATTTAATTTGGATTTACGGTTGATTTTCTATGAATTTTAGAAGTTTTAGGCATTTTCTGGAATTTCCTGAATAATAATAAATCCAGAAAATACTTATTGCGTCAGCATGACCTCATGGTGACGTCAGCAGGTCAACGGGCTGGTCCAGGTCAAACTGACCTGTGGGCCCCGCGTGTCAGTGTAATTAGTCTAACTAATTTTTTAGTTAACACTAATCCTAACCTAATTAACAGGCCGGCCCCACCTGTCATGGACACAGGGGGGGTCCCGCCGTGGCCAAAGTGGGTCAAACCCACCGGCGGCTTGACGTCGGCGAGGCCAGCCGCGGTGGCGAGCCTCGGGTTTTGCCCACAGGGCTCGGTTTGGCGTGCGGAGCACAGCTTCGGGATGCGGACGCTCGTCCGCATCCAACTGTGGTGGTGGCGCGGCCGGGGAGTGGCCGGAGTGGTGCCGGCGACGAGCTCGGCGGCGGCCGAAGCTCGGGTGCAAGTGGGGATGGGGCTGCGGTGCGCAAACAAGCGCGGCGAAGTGCCACAGAGGCTCTACGCGCTGCGGGGAGCGCGTTGGGCGCATGCCCGGGACCAAATGGTCACCGGAGCATCACCGGCGACGAGTGCGGGCGGCGGCGAAGGTTCGGCCAGGGTGGAGACGACAGCTAGAGGGCGAGCGCGACTAAGCGGGGAGGGGGAAACGACGGAGGAGCTCATGTGGATCCCGAAGAGATGGACGGCGAGCTCGGGGAAGGCCGAACGGCGACGAATTTGACGACGGCGATCCTCGGTGGCCGAGGAGGGGAACGGCGGAGCTAGCGGCATCCAGGGGCTTCCGGCGCCTTTCGTCTGGGTGAGGATGAAGAGGGAGACGAGGTGGAGCTTTCCGGAGCGTCTGCGAGGCGTGGGGTGGCCGGTAGGTGTGGCTACAGCGAGCGGCGGCGACGAGCTCCGTTCGGTCGCGGGAGGGAGAGGGAGCAGAGGGGGATAGGGACGGAGGGAGAGACACGGGAGAGTGAGAGAGGGTCGAGGGCGAGTGCGTGGCGCTCGGGAGACGTCCAGGGGGAGGAGGAGGCAGCCAGGCAGGGAGGAGGTGGCCGGGGCGCGTGGCCGCGCGCGCCGGGCGCGTGCCCGTCCTCCTGGCAGGGAGGAAGACGACAGGGGAGGGAGGCGGCGGTGGGCTGGGCCGGCTGGAGGAGCTGGGCCGGCTGGGCTGCCAGGTGAGCGCCAGGTAGGGTTTCTCTCCTCTCTGCTTTTCCTATTTCTGTTTTTATTTATTTATTTTGTTCTGTGTTGTTTTAGTTTAGTAAAATACTAAACCATTTTATAAAATCCTGAAAATAGTTATGTGGCTAGAACTAAAATATACCAAACCACATAAAATGTTCCAGTATTATTGGACATATATTATTTATATATCAAATATATATCCAATGCAAATAGTTATTTATTTAATTCAAAGGCCCAAAATAATTAACTCTGAGATACCAAAAATATTGTTTTGAGTTTTACCTCTTTGCAATATTTTCAAAGACTAAGAGGAACATTTTCTTGGACTTCTTTGAGAAGATTTTAATGTTGATCATTTTTAGAAGGTTTTTGAGGCTTTGAAAATCCCTCAATTCAAATTTCATTTGAATTAAAACATGATGCTCACATGAGGCCTAGCCTAGTGCATAACAGGACCAGGGATGTGACAACTCACCCCCACTAAACAAAAATCTCGTCCCAAGATTCAAGCGTAGGGTAAGGTGAAGGGGAAACGCAAACTAGTATAATCTTCACGATCCAGGGTGCACTTCATAAGAGCGTTGATTCGATCACCATCATTGTCTCGAAGTCTTTCTCTGAGAACTCCAACTAACATGACAAGAAGAGGGAAGGAAAACTCTAGAAGAATTAATCTTCTCAAGGATCGAACAACTCAGGATTAACTCACGGAATGGGACATAGCAACATCTCTCGAGCTGAGAGACGAAGCACACCTCTAGAGGAATGGAGTGGAACAGATGACGAAGGTTCACTAGGTAGACAACGATTCCACACCTAAGAAGGTGGTAAACGATTGTCAACGTAGCGAGGAGTTGAGTTGCCATGATACCACAACGAGACACCTTAGGGATGGTGACTCGTAGATATATCCCCTTAAGTGGCAAAAAGAATTACTTTTGATTCAGAGATCATTGGAACTCTTTAAACCAGCCTAAGGCAATTCTCGAGAGATCGTTTGGAGGGGGTCGGTAGAATGGCATACTCGGACTTGGATGATGTGGATTACCTTGTCGAAGACAACGTCATAGATGATTTTTGCTTATCACCGGAAATGGAAGAGACCCATGGTAGAATGGCACATTGGTGGTGCAAGCTGGGAACAAAACGCAAATGCTGGGAATGATTTTGGTAACTGGGGAAGAACCCAACAATAGAGAGTGAACTCACTGTTTGAAAAGGTCATAACATTGCCGAGGGAACTGAGAGGAATCCCAGTTAGTGCTGATGATAACACGTAGCGCTTGTGCGTGCTCTCAAGAACTTGAGCATTTCCATATTCATCAAGGTTTTACCAATATCCGTGTCAGGGATGCTGACAACACAACATACTACCATGATGAATAGCGATGGACGATGCAGATGCAAAGGAGGATAACACTTTCTCAGATTTCACCTTAGCGAGGCCAAGGAAATAAAATCTGGATGATCGACCGAGAGACATTTAGCACTCCGCTTCTAATGTTCTCCTTGATGTGCTAGCGTAATCCACCCATAGATATGGTTTGATATCTAGAACATCAAGTAAAGGTCGGACTTCGGAACACAAAAATCATAAGGCACAACTAGGGAGTAAATCCTACGAAGTCCTTATGGGAAGGTGGCCAACTTCTTCAATCAAGATACTACAATAATAGGTCTTCCGGCTGGGTGTGTTGGCCATGACATCCACTTTACCGGTTATCGAGGGACCAGTATTATAGTTCTTGGGAAATGTTCCAACCATCATATCTGCCTGAGATTCAGATCTGGTTGGTGTCAGGATATTCCAGACTCATCGAGTCTAGGAAGAAAAATGAAAGTTTGCAACACAAATCGACGAGATGATGTTGCGAGATTCTCGGGAAATGAACTACGATAGCAAGCTCCAAAGCATGAGCTGGTTCTGCTACTAACATGTGATCACGTTATCCCAGACAAGCATGGCCACGTAGTAGTCTTGTAATTAAACACTACCGAGTTCAGGTGGGGAACCATAATCGAGGATATCGAAGCCTTTACGCAAGTCCGTGGATTAGATCCCAAGCATAGACTTCTTTTCCTTGAACAAGTCAATCAGTGGCTTAGTGTGCTAGGGACACATATAGAATGAAGGTTGCAAGTCTCCAGACTACAGAATACTTCGCACGTGTGCATGACTGATTTGGGATGATTCCAAAGGAAACAAAACAATCTTCCTCGAATTCACGACGGCAACTTACATCAAATGCACGTGAATCAAAGGAAGTCACTTCTTTCATCCAAACATATACTTCATGAACGGGGCATGAAGAAAATGCTTACACAAGTTTCCAACACTAGCTTAATGTTCAACAAAATCATGGAGGAGATAAGGATGTTGTCAACGGGCTCAACAACAATTCATCCGGGTTCCCTTTTAATAGGAATTCCATAGTTAAGTGAACACGGTGATAGCATTGGTTAGACCAAAGAATATAATGGTGTATGCTCGAGGAAAAACCACGAGTAAGACAACATTACGAATATCGTTGGTTCTGATTTGATTTGATGATAGCCCATACTCAATCAAAGGTTTGGGTAAGATAATAAGTCCAGCAACTGATCACAGGGACCAATCGATGAAGATATCATCTTTCTTCAACACACACTACACAAGAATATCCCTTTGGAACGAACTAAGTCAGGCAAGCTTTTATCTTCCAACTCTCCAAGTTGTTGTCTAGCTTAACCAACTAGCTCAGGGATATCTAACACCGATTTTTGGAGAGAAGGTGGTTCACAAGAACCCAACTTGATCACGAGATCAACATAGCGGTCAGGCGACAACCTGGTGATACTTCCGAGAAGAAATTTGGAATATCATGAACCGCCGGTATGTTGCTAAGCTCGAGAACAATCTTGCTTTTCAGGGCAAGACGATATGATCAAATGAGCGAGGACTTGACAAAATCCTAACTCATCAATCGAAATGTGCACCAAGAAGATGGACAAGGTAGCACGATCAATCTTAGAATGATGATTCAAGAACCAACACGTTAAAAATGAGGTTATTGTCCATTTAACTACCAAGCAACAAGGTTGCTAGGAGTATTGATTTCACACGCCATGATTCACTTGTCGGCATTCCGGTTACAATAACACAGGAACCGAGAAATGAATAATGATGGAGAGAAGTATCACTGTGTCAAGAATTCATAAGAGGGTGTGCAATTCTCACGATACTCTTGTGATGAAAGAGGGTGATACTCCGAGGTGGAACAGAACAAAAATTGGATTGGCATTTTGATCTGTGGAATACAACTGCTTTGACCAAATCCTAGATATGGATGAGGTACTGGAGTTTGTTTCTCCTAGTCATTCCGGAATAGAATGGCTTGACGGACCACAAGAGTAATAGGTATCGATGAACGATTGCACGCATACTCTTGACTATCAATTGATAGACGAGGGTCAAAGGACGACTAAAGAGGGACAACTCAAAGGAACATACGATTTTCTGAGTTGTGGATGCATGGATTAGCATGTCGAACCAAGTTCCACATGTCTCTTCCGGATAACCCATGCAGAAAAGTTGAGCTGGCAGAGTCACAATATAGCATAGAGGACTCATCGTGAGCACTCTGGTTGTGATCGTTCAGTTCAACGAGGAACTTCTGCCGTAAGTAGTTCATGGTATTTGGAAGAAGAAGATACCGCGGACTTCAAGGACTTTCGCAAAGGTTACTAATATCCTAAAGGAACTAGCAACACTATCAACATGATGTAAGTAGGGTGAATATCGGGTTTAAGACCCAGGAATAGAATGCCTACTAACTAAATGGCATCACGGGATGCTTTCTAGAGTAAAGGCCAGAATTATCACACTTGGACACAAATCATGGCCAGATTACTAGATGATCCCCTAAGCACTTAGGGTCATAATGATAATTCCAACATATATGTCGAGGTAAAAGAATACCTCAACTCAGCAATTAGTGTGATTAACTTGACCCAAAGGAACATCAAAACCGGAGGGAAAGGATTTGCAAATGCATCAGACTATTTAGAAACCTGGAATGACTCGGACAGCATAACAGCTGTAAATGCTCAGAAAAGATTTGAGACATTCACAAAAATGGTGGCATAACCACTCAGAAGCACAATATCAAGGTCTCGAGATCAATAATTAACATACAGAGGTAGAAACTGAACTGAGGCTTAAATCCAACAATCTTACAAGTCTACAGATTAGTAACACGTGATCCTGATAGAAAGAGGAGATAGCCTAGTTCCTTAACCCCGTAGAAGAGAAGATGATGACTCAGATCAGAAGGCTATGAGGTATAAGGAGTAAAAAGAGCCTTACGTTCCATCCCACAATCAATTCCCTTATATAACTAAAGAATTTCTAGACTCAACTTTGACCAGTTTGGCTTGGTAATCCTACAGGCAGTCAAGCTCTGATACCAACGCTGTCAGGACCCCAATCCTAAGTCACACCGATCTAGCATGTAACACATCATATCACTTTACGGCCTCACGCACGGTATTCCCACGGGTGCCACCTTACCTGGCCCGGGACCGTTTGCGCCTTTTGGCTCACGTATATGATAGTGTCGCTAGCATCCATATGACAAAGAACCCGGGCTGACATGGCTAGTCGTGAACCCAAAGTGGCACTAACTTACAGGGACAGGCATCCATGACCCAGCATCGAACGTGTCGGTCATCAGCGAGTGAATCCAGGCTGTAGCACTGGGCTAGCAGGACTCCGGTGAACCGGGTTGTAGCGGGCTAACAGGACTCCGGTATTCATCGCGTGACATTTCCCCGAAGGGACAGACACAGGAACGAAGAAGGACACATGCCGGCCAGCCTAAGTGTTCCGAAGCAGTAGCAAGCTACCATGGCTCAGTGGAAGCACTAGGAGTCATTTCCCGGTAAGAGAGGCTGCTAAGGATAAACAACCAGATAGCCAGATCCCACACATACCAAGCATTTCAATAACATACACACAATATGCTCGATATGTGCAAATACAACATGGCATCACAACATGACTCTACGACTCAAATATTTATTCATTAGGCTCCGAGGAGCGGGATATTACAAACATGGGTCTCATGACCCAACAATCAGAGCATACAAGTCAAAGCACATGCGAAAGCTTAACATGTCTGAGTACAGACAACTATAAATGAAAAAGGCTGAGAAGCCTGACTATCTATCAGATCCTGCCGAGGGCACAAGATCGTAGCTGAGGTAACAAGCTAAACGTCGAAGTCCACGTGGAACTACTAGCGAGACCGAAGTCTCTCTGCAAAAACATAAAATAGGCAAACGTGAGTACAAATGTACCCAGCAAGACTTACATCAGAACAAACTACATATGCATCATTATCAACAAAGGGGGTGGTGGAGTTTAACTGCAGCAAGCCAGCTTTGACTCGGTGGCTAACCTAAACTACGATTGCAGGTAACTCTTTTGAGGTGGCGCACACGAGTCCACATATTCACCAACCAATACACCACTATGGATCCGCTCCCGTCGCCCTACGAGAACGCCATTCATAGCACTCACGCTTATCTTGCGCATTTTAGAGTATCCACTTTCACTTGTCTATGAACTGATATAAGCAACCCAGAAGTCCTTTACCGCGGACACGGCTATTCGAATAGATGATGTTAACCCTGCAGGGTGTACTTCTTCATACATGTTTCCACCACTTAGCGTCTGCACACGACATGTGCTCGGCAGACTTCAAGCAAAAGCCGACGTGGGTGTAGACCACGACCTACCTAAACACTCAAGTCTCTAGTCCAGGTTTATCGCCTATTCGGGTTCCATCCATGAGGAGATCCGGCCGGAGTTTCGCTCACAGCCCCAAACGATGTGAACAGGGTTCCCGAAATACCAAACGGGCATCTGGTACACCGTGCCACGTGCCTACCGCATCACAGCCCACCCCTACGGTCAGCGCTGTCCACGGCCTCCAGCATACTACAAACACCAGAAACTACTTGCAACTCCTGGACAGATAACTTGGGTGAATAAGAAGTCGAGCGGGGTCATATTTCAGGGCCCAATGTATGGTAGTAGCTGAATCATGGATCACAAACACAGAACTCAGTTCCTGAGGACGGCTGCAATGAGACAACCCACCATGTACTCCTACATGGCCTCTCACCGCTACCTTTACCAAATCGTGTTCACACACTTAGCTCACACACAATAGGACATGTTCACACGCCTCTGATTCATCCCCGATGAATCAGACCTGACTCAACTCTAAGCAGTAGCAGGCATGACAAACAAGCAAGAATGAGTAGGCACAACAGGGCTCAAACAACTCCTACTCATACTAGTGGGTTTCATCTATTTACTGTGGAATGACAGGTCATGCAAAGGATAAAGGGGTTCAGCTACCGCAGCAAGTAACAGATGAATCGGTGTTGTCCTAATGCATTAAAAGAGAGCAGGAGCGAGAGATTAGGATTGTATCAGAATGAACAAGGGGATTTTGCTTGCCTGGCACTTCTGAAGATAACATTGAGTCTTCATCAGTGTCAACGATCACAACGTCGGAACATCGTCCACCAGGAGGGAACAGATACCGGCAACAAAGAAGAAATACAATCAATGCAATGCACAACATGATGCATGCTCATGACATGGCAATATGAATGTGTTTTGAGCTAATGCAACTAGCAACAGATTAAATGAAGTTGGTTTGAATACAAGATTCAAATTCAAACTCCATATGTGATTAATCAAATGCCATTTAATTGATTTGTGCTAAACAGCAGCTATAAGTTGTTCTAACATGCATGAAAATGGTACAGATGGATTCCTTGAATTTTTCTGATAATTTTTCATATATAAATTATTTAATTTGGAGTTACGGTTGATTTTCTATGAATTTTAGAAGTTTTAGGCATTTTCTGGAATTTCCTGAATAATAATAAATCCAGAAAATACTTATTGCGTCAGCATGACCTCATGGTGACGTCAGCAGGTCAACGGGCTGGTCCAGGTCAAACTGACCTGTGGGCTCCGCGTGTCAGTGTAATTAGTCTAACTAATTTTTTAGTTAACACTAATCCTAACCTAATTAACAGGCCGGCCCCACCTGTCATGGACACAGGGGGGGTCCCGCCGTGGCCAAAGTGGGTCAAACCCACCGGCGGCTTGACGCCGGCGAGGCCAGCCGCGGTGGCGAGCATCGGGTTTTGCCCACAGGGCTCGGTTTGGCGTGCGGAGCACAGCTTCGGGATGCGGACGCTTGTCCGCATCCAACTGTGGTGGTGGCGCGGCCGGGGAGTGGCCGGAGTGGTGCCGGCGACGAGCTCGGCGGCGGCCGAAGCTCGGGTGCAACTGGGGATGGGGCTGCGGTGCGCAAACAAGCGCGGCGAAGTTCCACGGAGGCTCTACGCGCTGCGGGGAGCGCGTTGGGCGCATGCCCGGGACCAAATGGTCACCGGAGCATCACCGGCGACGAGTGCGGGCGGCGGCGAAGGTTCGGCCAGGGTGGAGACGACAGCTAGAGGGCGAGCGCGACTAAGCGGGGAGGGGGAAACGACGGAGGAGCTCACGTGGATCCCGAAGAGATGGACGGCGAGCTCGGGGAAGGCCGAACGGCGACGAATTTGACGACGGCGATC
Source organism: Triticum dicoccoides (assembly GCF_002162155.2). Lineage (NCBI taxonomy): Eukaryota > Viridiplantae > Streptophyta > Magnoliopsida > Poales > Poaceae > Triticum > Triticum dicoccoides. The sequence goes on from NC_041381.1 coordinate 276,835,158, forward strand.
CTCGGTGGCCGAGGAGGGGAACGGCGGAGCTAGCGGCATCCAGGGGCTTCCGGCGCCTTTCGTCTGGGTGAGGATGAAGAGGGAGACGAGGCGGAGCTTTCCGGAGCGTCTGCGAGGCGTGGGGTGGCCGGTAGGTGTGGCTACGGCGAGCGGCGGCGACGAGCTCCGTTCGGTCGCGGGAGGGAGAGGGAGCAGAGGGGGATAGGGACGGAGGGAGAGACACGGGAGAGTGAGAGAGGGTCGAGGGCGAGTGCGTGGCGCTCGGGAGACGTCCAGGGGGAGGAGGAGGCAGCCAGGCAGGGAGGAGGTGGCCGGGGCGCGTGGCCGCGCGCGCCGGGCGCGTGCCCGTCCTCCTGGCAGGGAGGAAGACGACAGGGGAGGGAGGCGGCGGTGGGCTGGGCCGGCTGGAGGAGCTGGGCCGGCTGGGCTGCCAGGTGAGCGCCAGGTAGGGTTTCTCTCCTCTCTGCTTTTCCTATTTCTGTTTTTATTTATTTATTTTGTTCTGTGTTGTTTTAGTTTAGTAAAATACTAAACCATTTTATAAAATCCTGAAAATAGTTATGTGGCTAGAACTAAAATATACCAAACCACATAAAATGTTCCAGTATTATTGGACATATATTATTTATATATCAAATATATATCCAATGCAAATAGTTATTTATTTAATTCAAAGGCCCAAAATAATTAACTCTGAGATACCAAAAATATTGTTTTGAGTTTTACCTCTTTGCAATATTTTCAGAGACTAAGAGGAACATTTTCTTGGACTTCTTTGAGAAGATTTTAATGTTGATCATTTTTAGAAGGTTTTTGAGGCTTTGAAAATCCCTCAATTCAAATCATTTGAATTAAAACATGATGCTCACATGAGGCCTAACCTAGTGCATAACAGGACCAGGGATGTGACATAGGGCCAGCATCCTCCGCACCCCACCAGACGACGACGAGGCCGACGCCATGCGAGATGGAGAGGACCCTCCCGTGATCCCTAAGAAGGACAAGTCGCGCTGATCTCCCAAGGGGCTACTCCTGCCCAGGCACCGCCTGAAGCTGCCTACAGCCCTTCTGGTGCGCCCTCTTCTGCTCCTGGACCTCTCGAGGCTGCACCCCGGACCAAGAGGCTCACGGGCTTTAAGCTTGGCAAGAGGCCCTATGCCACGATTGACCAGTAAGTGCTCGAACTCCATCTTGTTCTTGTTTTTGCTGTCGGGGCTTGACATTCTCCATCACGTGATTAGGCCGCCGCTTGCACCGAAGAAGAAGAAGGGGGACATGGTGGCCCCGCCTGGGGCAGGCTCATCTGCTGTAGCCATGCCTTCGCCCGTGGGAAGGGGAGGCGGTGAAGTTCGCACTTCCCCTGCCCGATCATCCTCGTGAGGCCAGGAGGAGTGCTTTGGCGGGGTGCCAGCCCCCACGGCCCCACTGACTCTGGAGGTGCCGGTGCCTGTTGCTACCGCGGAGGTGCCCATGGCTCCGGAGCCCCCAGTCTCCCCAGCCATGGTCACGATGCCGACTTCTCGTCCTGCACCACTGATTCCGGACTCCTCAGCCTCCTCCGCCGTCTTGGACCGTGCCCTTACTAAGCTTGGCTAGCTACGAGAAGACCTCCAGGGCGCCAACTCCCGTCTGGTGGCTGGGCGCCTGGAGCAGATCTCTGGCTGGGTTCACTCTGACGCCTCTGTCCGAGCGGCACTGAGCCGGGCTGCGACAGCTTCTGAGGAGGAGAAGCAAGCCGCCACCCAGGCCGCAGCCTCCCGTGATGCGGCGCTGAAGGACGCCACAGTCGCCCAGGACCGCTGCAATGTGCTGGAGGCCGAGCTGCAAGGCTTGCGCGATGAGCTTGCCAAGGAAGCTCGCGACCGCCAGGGGAAGGAGGAGGAGATGAAGGCTCGGGAGGACGCCATCGGGGACCACGAGATTGAGCTGTCCGCCGAACACGGACGGCTGAGGATGCTAGAGCAGAAGCTGAAGACGGAGAGGGCCGAGCTGGACGCCAAGGCGAAGGTCCTGGCCGAGGACCGCGTGGCCTTTGCGGATATTGAGGAGAGATCTCGCAAGGCGCTGAAGACGCTCTATGATGGTGGCCTAGAGAAGCCGCTGGCTGGGGCCAAGGACGGCCCAGCCCAACTGCTTCCCTTCCTGGTTGAAGTGCTTGAGGAAATCACGACCGGCATCGGCCCCCTGGCCGAGGTTGAAGCTCGCGTCCTTTCTTCTGCAGTGCTGACGCGTGTCCTCAGCCACGTCTACCTTCGCGACCCTAGCGCCAACCTCGACGAGCTGCTGGAGCCCTTGGACGATGAGCGCTCCACCGCTGTTGCTCAAGCCGTGAAGGGCCGAGCGGAAGCCCTGCTGGCGAAGATCCGCGCCTTTGCCACTACGCCCAGGGCAGGTACTGTTGATTCCACGGCCTCGGGAGGTGGAGCTTACGGAGGCAACACCACCATGGAGGCTGGGCTCCTGGCGAATGACAGCGTTGCCCAAGGGTGATCTTCTCGCGGCTTCTTTCCTGTTATAACTCCTACAATATGCACCGTGCCTCGTGGAGGCATTTAAACTTGCGTTTGGTGTCGTGAAGACAATTATGGTTTGTAATATTTGCTTCTGGATTTGCTTCGAGATTTTGCGGTTTCCTTCCTATTTGCTTTTATTCTACGTCGACAGGGCCCGGTCCCACGCATACCTCAACCGCCGTTAGCCCCGACCGGATCACTAGGATGGAACCAAGGAGTGAGGGGCTACGTGACAAGTTAGGCTCCTGAGTCGCGATGCTCAAGAGTCCCCCTTGATGCGCAAACAGCAAATAGGGAGGGAGTGTAGGAGTACATCTATCGTTCTACGTCGGCAGGGCCCGGCCCCGCGCATACCTGAACCGCCATTAGCCTTGCGGAACTAAGGAGTGAGGGGCTACGTGACCAGTTAGGATCCTGAGTCGCGATGCTCAGGAGTCCCCCATGACATTCAAACATTCTTCATACCTTGGCTCCGCTCGGGGAGGGGCGCGCGACGACCAGGTCCGAGGGACCTGGCAGGGTGGCGTGCACTTGGGCGTGACCCCGGCGTAGCCCCTGTGTCCAGCCCCCTCGCATGACGCTCCTGAGGGGAGGCGTTGCAATGAGGCCAAACACTGAGCTCTAGGCTCCCTGAGGTTGATAAGGCCGTGGGCCGCCCTCAGTTGTTTATCACCAGCACGAAGCATAGCTCTTCCATATGTGTACGAGCATAGCCACTCCTCGGCAGTGTCGTCAGCCAGCGTGGATCATGGTGCTTCCACTGGTACATGGGAGGGGGCCCCCCTCCGGGAGGAGCCCTCGGGGCGTGTACAGCCCCGCCCTAACATGTGGCCTTCACGGTAGGGCTAGACGAGGTGTATCTGGGCACTCGTGAGCCAGCGCGGGACTCACGAGGCCCTACTCAAGGCAGGTTGCTCCTGGTCTTCAGCCTTGGATGGCTGTGTGTTCCTGCGAGATGGTTAGATGCAAATGCTCTACGTCCTCAGGTCCCGGCCCTCGAGCGTGCTCAGCCGCCGCTGGTATGCCAGGTCGCGATGCCATGGACAAGGCCAGGGGGTGAGGGCTGGAGAGGCAGTAGGAGCTCCTGAGTCGCGATGCTCAGGAGCCCACCTTTTAACGTGCAAGCGATTTGCATGATGGAGAGGAGGCCTGCGGTAGGCGGCAGATGATAATCATAGGTAGGTTAAGCATGAAGGACAAATCAGCTTAGATAAAAGCAGTAGGGATACATGCCATTGGGTCAGGCCCGAGCGGCTTGGGGATGATGCAGGCCGAGGGGCGCCCCCAGCAAGGTAAACTAAAGACGTAAGCAAAAGGGATACATGCCGCGGGGATGGACCCACGCGACCTGGGAATGATGCAGCCCTGAGGGCGCTCCCAGCTGAAATGAACTCGAAAGATGTCACCTGGTACCATTGTAGCAGAGGTGTTGGAGTAGTTGAAGGTGCACGGCAAAGAGGCCGACCCTCACGAGCCACCGGAGCCCTAAGCCTCGAGAGGCTCTGTGGGTCCAGGCGGTTCCTCGAGGACCATCTCCATCTCCACCAGGACCGCGTGGAGCCTGGCCTCCTGAGACGCCAGAATGCTCCGAAGATGGTGCTGGTGGGTAGCAGTCGCGTTCGGGAGGCCGAAAGGCATGCGAATGTATCTGCGCGTCGGACCCTCGCAACGTCCCACGCGCGAGGGCCAGAGGCGCTCTCAGCGGCTCGGTTGAGCCCTATGAAGTCGATGCAGACGCGCAGCCCACCATCCTCGCCTGGATGGGGAGCTACGCCAGGTAGGCGGCGGTCGCCGTGTATGACTCTTGATTCCTGAAGCTCCTGAGTGGCCTTGGTGATGAACTCCTGAGGGTTGGGCCTTTCTTGCTCCATGCCTTCCTGAGGCAAACGTGCTGCGAAGGACCCCTCCAAGTGGTGCCCGAGCGCCTCCCTCGTGATCTTGGCAAAGTCTGAGGCCCTCCAGAAGAGAGCACCCGAGCCCTGGCAGAGGAGGGCACCGGATGCGCCTTCCTATGCGACGGAGGGAGGCGCCCCTTGCACGGGCGCAAATCCTAATGCGACACCTCCTGAGGTGCCAACCTCCTGAGGCCTTGAGCTGGGCGATGTCTTCTTCTTCTTGGGAACTGCATCAGGAGGGTTCTCGCCCTTGCTGTCTGGGTCCTCGATTGATGCAGCTTGGAAGGCACGCTCGAGGGAGCGAGGGAGTCCTGGATTAAGGGGTCCTCGGACAGCCGGACTATATACTTTGGCCGGACTGTTGGACTATGAAGATACAAGATTGAAGACTTCGTCCCATGTCCGGATGGGACTCTCCTTTGTGTGGAAGCAAGCTTGGATATTCGTATATGTAGATTTCCTTCTCTATAACTGACACTATGTGACCCTAGCCCCCTCCAGTGTCTATATAAATCGGGGGGTTTAGTCCGTAGGACAAGAACAATCATAATCATAGGCTAGCTTCTAGGGTTTAGCCTCTACGATCTTGTGGTAGATCAACTCTTGCAATACTCATATCATCAAGATCAGTCAAGCAGGAAGTAGGGTATTACCTCCATCGAGAGGGCCCGAACCTGGGTAAAACATCGTGTCCCCTGCCTCCTGTTACCATTAGCCTTAGAGGCATAGTTCGGGACCCCCTACCCAAGATCCGCCAGTTTTGACACCGACATTGGTGCTTTCATTGAGAGTTCCACTGTGTCGTCGCTGTAAGGCTTGATGGCTCCTTCGATCATCTTCAACGATGCCGTCCAGGGGGAGGTTTTCCTTCCCGGATAGATCTTCGTATTCGGCGGCTTCGTATTACGGGCCAACTCGCTTGGCCATCTGGAGCAGATCGATAGCTACGCTGCTGGCCATCAGGTTAGGTTTGGAAGCTTAAACTATACTGCCGACATCCACGGAGACTTGATCTTCGATGGATTCGAGCCCATGACAGGTGCACCGAATGATCACGATGGGCATGACCTTGATCTTCCGTCGGGCAATATTCGGGAGATCGCGCCTGCGGTAGCATCGGGAATCAATCCGGAGCAGGTCGTGCCTTCCAAGGGCGGGTGGATGGACCCCGCCACGGAAGCTGCACACTCATCGGCGTCGGAGCCGAATACTGACACCACCTCAAGTGAGGGTGGTGTCATCGGACCCTCAGACTCGCTTCTGACCACAGGAACCAAACCGCGTGCGTCCGGATCTATGGAATCTGATTGGGCACCGGTCATGGAGTTCATCGCCGCGGATATTTTTCAGTACTCGCCCTTGGGTGATGTGCTGAACTTATTAAGGTCTCTTTCCTTGTCAGGAGATTCTTGGCTGAACCATGTCCAGCTCGAGTGGGGAGAGGACGATGAAGAAATTCGTCCCCCACCCACCACCCACTTTATAGCCACTTTCGATGACTTAACCGACGTGCTTGACTTCGACTCCGAAGACATCAACGATATGGACGACGATGCAGGAGAAGACCAGGAACCACCGCCTATAGGGTGCTGGACAACCACCTCATCATATGATATTTATATGGTGGACACCCCTAAAGAAAACAATGGCGATGAGGCAACGGAAGATAACCCCTTGGGGAAGCAATCTAGACACTGGCATCATCGGCGCCGCTCCAAGCCCCGCCATAGCAAAAATAGTGATGCCGGCACAAGAGATAACAATCCGGATGGTGCCGAACACGAAGACAATCCTGTCCAGCCAGGCTTCGAATAGGCCGAGCAAGAGGATGGGCAAGCTATTCCTAAAGAACAGGCAACTGATGGAGAATCAGAGGACGATAATTACATGCCTCTCTCCGAAAACAAAGTGAGCCTTGGCGATGAAGAATTCATCGTGCCCGAGGATCCCGTCGAGCAGGAGCGCTTTAAACGCCGGCTTATAGGCGCTGAGAAAGCCTGAAGAAAAAGCAGCAACAACTTCAAGCTGATCAAGATCTGCTAATTGACAGATGGACCGAGGTCCTGGCTGCTAAGGAATACGGACTCAAACGCCCTAGCAAAAGCTACCCAAAGCACATGCTACTACCTCAACTCAAGGAGGAGGCTTTAAAGCCCACGCTACCAGCGCATGATGCGGCTGACCGGCCATCCTGTGGCCACGACAAAATGGCGTACCATCCCAAAGTCCAGACCGCACCCCGTGGTCAATCAAACAATAACACTAAGGCCCGGGGCTACATGAAGGACCTGCGAGATGTATTGGAAAACAAAGCAGGACAGTCAAGATCGATCTACGGATCACGGGGGCGCGCCACAAGACGTAACGATGACCGTCACGCTGGATACAATAAACCAAAGTCCGGCCGGGCCGAATACAATAGACCCGATTCATTTGAAACACGTCGAGATGTAGCCCAGTATAGAGGCGCCACACACCCCCTATGCTTCACTGATGAAGTTATGGATCACGAATTCCCAGAAGGGTTTAAACCCGTAAACATTAAATCATATGATGGCACAACAGCACAACAGAACGGCGCAGAGCTGGCGGCTGAAGACGCGTGTCTTGCAGCTGAAGGCTTGAGGCTGGTCGAGGAGCAGCGCAAGCTGAAGGCGGCCGTTGGTCTCGTGCGCCACCAGCGTGACCACGAAAATGCCAAGGCCGAGGCATCCCTAGCGACCTCTCGGGAGGCCTGTTCCCGGGCTCTTGAGGAAGCTCAGGAAGCAGACAAGCGACGCAAAGCTGGGGAGGAGCGCGCGTGAGAGCTCCAAGATTGGTGCAACTCCCTGGAGCGGCAGGTGGAGCTGCACCGATCCACCCTTGCGCTGCTGAAGGGGGGGGCGCCATGGAGGAGGAGCTCCAGAGGCGCGAGGAAGTGCTGACGCTGGAGACTGCTGAGCGCAACCTCGATCTGGAGCGGTTGGAGACGAGGGAGCGCCAGGTCGCCCGGGTGGAGGACGACGTTGGCGCGCGTGATGCCCGGATCCAGGAGGAGGTCGGCCGTTGCATGGCGGAGGCTCGCGCTGGCATTGAGCACGAGTACGAAGAGCGGCTGGGGTTGATCAGGGCTGAAGCCACGGGCAGGACTGCTGCCCTCAGGGCCAGGCTGACTGAAGCTACACAGCGAGCTGAGGCCACCGCTACCGCGCTAGGCTCAGCGCAGACTGAGCTGGCCTCCGCCCGCGCCGAGCTGCTCCTTCTTCAATGACGGGTTGATGATGCCGAGGCCGTCGCAGAGCGGCATGCGGACAAGATCCACCAGCGGCAGACGTTGGAAAACATGCAACCGCCCCATGCTCCAAACGCTCAGGGAAAGGGCTAACACGGCCTTGGGCAACATCTGCGAGGCTGCCGCCGAGGAGCCGCATGTGACCAACCACGGCGGCAACCTCCAGTTCTTCACTGACGTGGTGACGCATCTGGAGAACCTCTCTAAGAGGTCTCGCCAGCTAGTGGAGGAATGGAGCCGCAGCCTACTCACGCGGGCATTCTCCCGCGTCTTTATCCATCTTCAGAATCTGGATCCCCTCTTCGACTTCGATGTCGCCATCGCCCCGGTGCCTGAGGCCGTCCGAGGTGACCTAGCATGGTGGGTGGAGGACAATGTTGACGCCCTTGTCTGGGCCTTCACTTCCGATGACGAAGGAGTGATCGTTGCTGCCGATGAAGGCGCCATGGTGAACGGTGGTGGAGACGGTGCCAACAATGATGATGAAGAGGCTGGCTGCGACGACGGTGGTGCTAGCGACGCCTCTGGAGATGCCCTGGGAGATGCGGCGACCGATTTGTCCGATTGACCCTGCACTTCCTCCCGCTGCTTGCCCTGCGAAGGAAGAGACTTGGGCGTGGCCCTGAAGGTTGTGAGGGCATTTTTGGGAGGGGAAGCCCCTCGTGTAAGAAGATTGTTGCCTATGTGTTGTCAAGATTGGCGCCGGGTGAGTGCCTACATGATGCCGTGATTGTCGCGATGAATAGGTTGTCGAGGTTTTACCTTTGTCTTGGCAAGCCTCGAATGGGCCTGTGGTGTCCACTCGAGGGCCCATGGGGGTCCCATTTGATCATGCGGTGAGAGCCTGGCTGGAGCAAACACCGGCCGCGGGACGGCGGGCGCACATGCTAGGCCCTGTCCTGCTCACGAGGGGCCCACGAGAGGGAGACAGCTAGTGTGAATTCCAACTTGAGCAGAAATCAGAGCACGAGAAAGCACATGAATAAGACACAACACCCCTTCCCGCATACGCAAACACAAATTCAACTTCAACTTAGATCTGAGGCAAGAAAGCTTGTTCGCACGAAAAAAGAAAACAAGGGCAAATGGCCGCGTCCGGCACCTAGTCTAGTCTTCGACGTCTTCTCACCAGCGCGGAGCTAAGTGCTGCCACTGGGCGTGGGAGGGAGCCCTCGAGGCCCGAGGGCGGCTCTCCGGAGACTCCGGGGCGTGTACAGCCCCAACTCATTATTACGTGAGAGTGTCACAGGCGGTGAGCTTCACAGGCACTGGGCCTTCTTCACAGGTACTGGCCTTGCTTCATATCGCAAGATGAGGGCCCCACCTTGCGCCACCCTTGACCCTACCGACAGCGACCGGAAACCAGGATGATGCCAATGGGGAAAAGGGGATGCCAGCGGTTCCCCCGACGACCACAGGTCCTCTGCCGGGGGCAGGCCCTGGGGCACCTCCCCGACAGAGGGCCTACCTCCAAAGAACACCTTGCTCCGCACGCCGCGGGGAGGCGCCTGGCTCCCGACCCCTCTCCTGCTGCCCCCAGTGCCCTCCTCCTGAGGGGAAGGAGATCGCCGCACTGGGGCAGCCATCCGCTGCGGTGACCTGAACCTCCTGCGACCCATGGTTAGCATAAGCCTGCTCCTGAGGAATTAGCGGTACCCGGTAGTTGTCGAGTCTCCCGTGAGGCTCCTGAAAGAGCTCAGCTTCTAGCGCCTCTTCCTCCCAGCCTGACCCGAGGAACGAGTTGTGGTCTTCCTCCAGCGTGTACCCTCGATCCACCATGTGGGGCACATAGGCCTCCAGAGCCGCCGCCCCAAAGGCCTCGCCGTGGTGCTCCACACGCCATGCAGCTTAACTTGAACATCCATCTTGGGGACAGCAAGGTGGCAGCCTGCTGGGACCAAAGGCAGCGATGCGCATGCCCTTGCTTACCAGGGGCGATGCCGGCGCAGCCTGCTGCTCAGCGCTGATGGCCAGGACGAAGGCACGCGGGCATGGATTGGCTCGCCTCGCGATCCTCTCGGGGCCTGGGGTGGAAGTTGGACGCAGAACGGGGGAGCCCCTGACGCAGCGGCATCCAGGAGCTCTGCAACGCGTTCTAGCAGCACGTCACGACCGCTTTCTTGCAGTCTGCACCGCAGCAGCTCTCGCGCCACCGTGACCGCAACCTTCATGTTTGGCTGCTCCCGTCGGGTGTGCGGCGCCGTGGCTGCAGCATGGCTTGAGGCCCTTGCTGCCAATCGTACTTGTCGTGGAGTGAGGGCAGGGGACGCTTGACCTCGTCGCCCGTGTCCCGCAGCGTTCTGCGGGGCGCGGGCTTCCTGAGGTGCGAGGTTGAGGTCACCTTGGGCAGGCGGCACGGCATTGGCAGGCCATGCCGCTCAGCGGTCGGAGTTGGCCATCGGGTCGCCGGACATGGAGGCGGTGACGCGGCGGAACGTAGGACGGAGGAAAGAAGATTCCGGTGCACCCCTACCTGGCGCGCCAAATGTCAGATGTTGGGTTCCGGCAGACCTTAAGGTTCGAACTCTGGGGTGCGCACGAAGATCTCTCCCCTACCGATCTACATCCGATTGCCTCATGAGATCTAAGCTGAAAACGATGAACAGCACGAGGGACACAAGATTTATACTGATTCGGGCCACCGTTGTGGTGTAATACCCTACTCCAGTGTGTGGTGTGGTGGATTGCCTCTGGGGCTGATGACGAACAGTACAAGGGAAGAACAGCCTCGCGAGAGGTGTTCTTGAGCTGGTGTGATGAACTGCTTGGGTGAGTTCGATCGCCTCTCTCTCTCTCTCTAATGAGCACTCTCTTCCTCCCCCACTCTCGGTGGTGGCTAGTCTTATTTATAGAGGCCCTGGTCCTCTTCCCAAATATTGAGCGGGAAGGGCGCCAACAACGGCCATTTTGAAGGGGAACATCTAGTACAGGTTATCCTAACTAAAGTTGGTCTTCGGCTGCCAAAAGCACTGGCAGTGACGCCGTCTTGGGCTCCTTGCTGACCTCCGTCCTGCCGCTCCATTGGTCTTTGTCTCGTTGCACTAAAATGGAAACCTTTGCCTGATGCCTCGATACTCCACGTCTATGCTTGGCCCCTTTGCATCAAAGAGGAAACAAGGACACTGCGCAGGCCGGCGCCCTCCTGGTCTCGATCGTCATGGCTTGCGTCATGAGCACCTCGCGAGGTACCCTGCCTTGATCTCTCTGCCTCCACGCGAGCCTGCCTGGCGAGGTCGTTGCTGAGGAAGCCTAGCATCGTCCGCCCCGCGAGGCTTGGCCCCTGGCGAGGGTCTTGAGTCTTGCGCTGATGAAGATGGGCCCTACTGGGCCACCACTTGAGCCACGCCGCAGGCCGCAGGCAGGCAAGTCTGGGGACCCCCGTTCCTAGAACGCCGACACCTACCTGGCGCACCAATTGTCGGATATAGGGTTCCGACAAAACCCTTAAGGTTCGAACTCTGGGGTGCGCACGAAGATCTTCTCCCTATGGATCCATGCCCCAAAGCCTCGTCACAAATCTAAGCTACGCGATGAACAACACAAGTGACACAAGGTTTATACTAGTATGGGCCACCGTTGTGGTGTAATACCCTACTCTAGTGTGTGGTGTGGTGGATTACCTCTGGGGCTGATGATGAACAGTACAGAGGAACAACATCATCGCGAGGGGTGTTCTTGAGCTGGTGCGGTGTTCTACTTGGGATGGATTCAATCCGCCTCTCGATGAGATGCCCTCCTACTGTGGTGGCTAGCTCTATATATAGGGGCCCTGATCCTCTTCCCAAATATTGAGCGTGAAGGGAGCCAACAACGGCCATTTTGAAGGGGGGCAGCTAGTACAAGTTTTCCTGACGAAAGTTGGTCTTCGACTGCCAAAGGCACTGGCGATGACGCTGTCTTGGGCTGCACAGTGACCTCCGTCCTGCCGCTCTGCTGGTCTTGGTCTCGTTGCACCGATATGGTAACCTTTGCTTGATGCCTCGGTACTCCATGCCTGTGCCTGCCCCCTTTGCACCAAAGGGGAATCGAGGACACTGCACAGGCTGGCACCCGCCTGGTCTCGATCGTCATGGCTTGCGTCATGAGCACCTCGCGAGGTACTCCTTGCCTTGATCTCTCCGCCTCCTCGCGAGCCTGCCTGGTGAGGCCGCCCCTAAGGAAGCCTTGCGTCGTCCGCCCCGCGAAGCTTGGCCCCTCGCGAGGGTCTTGAGCTTGGGTCAATGTAGACGGGCCGTGCTGGGCCACCCCTTGAGCCACGCCGTAGGCCGCAGGCAGGCAAGTCTGGGGACCCCCGTTCCCAGAACGCCGACAGTTACTTCATATTTCCTGATTCATGATAACGGTTTATTATTCATTCTAGAATTGTATTGATCCTAAACATTAATACATGTGTGAATACATAAAAAAACATAGTGTCCCTAGTAAGCCTCTACTAGACTAGCTTGCAAGAAAACAACTAAGGAGTTGGTCACGAGATGATGTATTACGGAACGAGTAAAGAGACTTGACGATAACGAGATTGAACTAGGTATGAAGATACTGATGATCGAATCTCGGGCAAGTAACGTACCGATAAACAAAGGGAATTACGTATGTTGTCATAACAGTTCGACCAATAAATATCTTCGTAGAATATGTAGGAGCCAATATGAGCATCCAGGTTCCACTATTGGTTATTGACCGGAGAGGTGTCTCGGTCATGTCTACATTGTTCTCGAACCCGTAGGGTCCGCACGCTTACCATTTGATGACGATATTGTATTATATGAGTTATGTAATTTGGTGACCGAATGTTGTTTGGAGTCCCGAATGAGATCACGAACATGATGAGGAGTCTTGAAATGGTCGAGAGGTAAAGATTGATATATATAGGACAATAGTATTCAGAAGGGTACTAGGTACATATCAGGAGGGTACCGGGTACATATCAGGTCACCGGAAGGCCGTACAAGGTGGAGAAGGAAACGGGGAGGAGAAAGGAAACAAAGGGGATAGGATTCCCCTTCCTTTCCCCTCTCCCCTCGTTCCTTCCCCTTTCAATATATATGGAAGGGGGTGCCTGCGGCTTGGGAGGAGCCCAAGTAGGATGCAGTCCCACTTGGGGCGCCTCCTAGCCTCTCCCCTCCCCCTCCCACCTATATATATGTGGGGGGCACCCCTAGCACACACCAGACAATTACCTAGCTGTGTGCGGCGCCGCCTCCATAGTTTACACCCCCGGTCATATTCTTAGGGTGCTTAGGCGAAGCCCTACGAGGATCACTTCACCATCGCCATCACCACGCCGTCGTGTTGATGGAACTCATCTACTACCTCGATGTCTTGCTGGATCAAGAAGACAAGGGACGTCATCGAGCTAAACGTGTGCAGAACTCGGAGGTGCTGTACGTTCGGTACTCGATCAGTGGATCGCGAAGAAAGTTCGACTACATCAACCGCGTTGTGAAATGCTTCCGCTTACGGTCTACGAGGGTACGTAGACACACTCTCCCTCTCGTTGCTATGCATCTCCATGGATTCATCATTGCGTGTGCGTAGAAAATTTTTGTTTTCCATGCAATGATTCCCATCACCTTGCTCGACTGTCTTATCGTCGTCTTATTTTAGGATACCCATATAATGTGGCACCTCGTAGCTCGTCTCCATTACTGAAGGGAATTTCCCATGCTCGGCCGTCTTCTTTGAGGGGCTTCCGAAGATGGAAGTGTCGCCCTCGCTTGTAGGTGGTCACCTTGTACTTGATGATGTCGATGTAGGTGTACTCATGGGAAGTAGGCAAAGATGCCGTACGTCCAAAGGCGAAGATGCCTTGATAACACTTGGAGAAAATGCCGAAGTAGTGGTGGTGGTAGCCATAGCTTCCTCTTGGTGGTGCTCATCTCACGGTCTTCTCTTGTGCTCATGAAGTTTGGTCGTAGCTTGATGTAGAGCTCGTTGTGACTTGCACGTCTCGAGCATCTTCATCTTGATGGTGTTGTTGTCGTGCTTGAGCTTTATGGCATGCTTTGTCGTCGTGCACATGTTGCTTGGAGGTGACTTGCCCTTCATGATGATGTTGATAATGGACCTGATGGTCGTCATCGCAAAGATGAGGACGTGGACGCATTGCACTTGCATCATTTGGGTGCTCCGAAGATGTTTGACTTGAGCGTCGCCGCCTTGAAGATGACAAAGGGGAAGAAGACTTGTAGTTGGCTATCATGTCTCGTAGTTGATCCTTGAGCTCATCCAACTTGGTGTCGATGTAGTCCCTTTACCTTGCTTCGGAGTGGTGGATGTCGATGGAGAGGTTCTCGATGTGCTCTCGCAAGGAAGATTGTGCACCTTGAATTCATCGTTGTAGTCCGAAGATGATGTAGTTGTCGTGGTCGTTGAAGACCAGAGATGATGTGTGATGACCCGCAAGTGTAGGGGATCAATCATAGTCCTTTCGATAACTAAGAGTGTTGAACCCAACATGGAGCAGAAGGAAATGAAAAGCGCTTTTCAGCAAGATATTTTTTGCAAGCACTGAAATTGTCGGAAACAGGTAGTTCGACAGCAAGATAATTTGTAATGGACAAGTGACGATAATGGTAAATAAAGTGCAGCAAGGTATCCCAATCCTTTTTGTGGAAAAGGACATGCCAAAACAGTCTCCTGTACTAAGTAAAGTGTTCTTGAGGGAACACAACAATTTCATCTAGTCACTTTCATCATGTTGGTTTAATTCACATTCACTACTTTGATAACTTGATATGTGTGTGGACCGGTGCTTGGGTGTTGTTCTTACTTGAACAAGCCTCCCACTTATGATTAACCCCCTTGCAAGCATCCGCAACTACAAGAAAAGTATTATGATAAAATCTAACCATAACATTAGACATATGGATCCAAATCAGTCCCTTACAAAATAGCGCACAAACTAGGGTTTAAGCTTCTATCACTCTAGCAACCCATCATGTAATAACTACTCCACAATGCATTCCCTTAGGCCCAAAGATGGTGAACTGTCACGTAGTCGATGTTCACATACTCATAGATGATATTCATGCTCATGACCATAGGGGTATTAAATAGCATAATGGATCTGACATATAATCTTCCACCAAATACACCATATAGTAATCAACTACAAGATGTAATCAACACTACTAGTCACCCACAGGCACCAATCTGAGGTTCCGGTACAAAGATTGAACACAAGAGATGAACTAGGGTTTGAGATGAGATGGTGTTGTTGAATATGTCGATAGAGATTGGCGTCCCAAATATGAGAGGGTTGTTGGTGATGACGATGGCTTCGATTTCCCCATCCGGGAGGGAAGTTCCACCGGCGGAATCGCTCCACCAGAGGGCAAAAGTGCTACCGCCCAAGTTCTGCCTCGAGACGGCGGCGCTTCGTCCCGAAAGTCCTCCCCTTATTTTTTTAGGTCAAAAGACCTTAAATACCAGAAGATGGGCACTGGAGGTGGGTTAGGCTGCCCACCACCCACCAGGGCATGTCTCGGGGGCATGGCCTGCCCTGATGTCTTGTGGGCACCAGGTAGCCCCCCTTTGCTGGCTATTTGATCCAATATTTATTATATATTCCAAAATAATTCTCCATGAAATTTCAGCTCACTTGGAGATGTGCAGAATAGGTAACTTTGACATGGCTTTTTCACGTCCAGAATTCCAGCTGCCGGCATTCTCCCTCTTTTCGTAAACCTTGCATATTATGAGAGAAAAGGCATTAGAGTTACTCCATAAAGCATTAGTATGCATAGAAACATTATAAATAATAGTAGTAAAACATGATGCAAAATGGACGTATCAACCCCCCAAGCTTAGACCTCGCTTGTCCTCATGCGAAAGCACTACAAAAAAATACAATTCTGTGATGATACGTGTTTGTCACAGTAGGTCGTGTTTTCTGTCATGCATGTACATCCATGACGATTTTATGACAGAATCAACATACTCATACCTGTGCTGTCGTAGAAGTGTTCCATGACATTACCAAAATTATCATCACGGAAGTGTCCACTTCCATGACGATAAATCACGCGTCATAGAAGTGCTTTCGTCAAGGGTGACCGACACGTGGCATCCACCATAATGGAACGCCGTTACGCTATTGGGTCCGGTTTTGGATCTGATAACCTGTTAACAGCCCAGACTAATGGGGATTTTGCATGTGTAAAATCATCATTGGCTGGAGGAAACACGTGTCAGGTCCGCGTTGGCATAGGTGTCAATCATCCAATGGGCGAGATGCGCCTATGATATGTTGACACGTGGACCGGCCCAAAAGTGGCCCATAAAGTTTAAATGGGTCAGCCCAACTAAAGGCCCACAAGATTTTGCGGACCATAATGGGCCGGCCCAGCTAAAGGCCCACGAGATTTTGCGGACCATAATGGGCTGGCCCAGCAAAAGGCCCACAAGATTTTGCAGGCCATAATGGGCCGGCCCAGGTAAAGGCCCATGAGATTTTTGCTGGCCATAATGGGCCGGCCCAGGGAAAAGGCCCACAAGATTTTTGCGGACCATAATGGGCCTGCCCAGCTAAAGACCCACGAGATTTCGCCGACATTAATGGGTCGGCCCAGCTGTAAGCCCACAAGATTTTGAGGACCCTAGTAGGCCGGCCCATTAACTGGCTGCCATGTTTTGGGCCAAATACCGGCCCATATTTGATCTGATCCATTAATGGCCTGCCACGTTCCAGGCCTAATAATGGCCCATATGAGATCCGCCCCGTTAAAAGCCTACCACGTTTTGGGACAAATTATGGCCCAGATCAGGTCCGACCCTTTAAGAGGCTTTGGGCTAAATTATGGCCCATATCAGATTCGGCCCGTCAACTGGACGCTATGCTTTTGGGCCCACTTGCTAAAGGTCCATTTAGTAATTCGGCCTGATATTAGTTTCGGCCTGTTAAGGGCCTGTTAACATTTTGGCCCTATATTAATTTCGGCCTGTTAAAAGCCCGCCATATAGTTGGGCCTAACTACGGCCTGGTTTGCATCTGGCCTGCTCGTAGCCGATAATCTGATTAGGCCAAACAAGGACCGAGACAATTTTGGCTTGTTAAAAGCCCGTGATTTGATTGGCACAATCATGGGCCGGGTCCATTTTAGGCTGCTGCCGGCCCGCGAGCTGTGCGACACATTTCAGGCCCAACCTACTTCTCAGCCTCCTAAAAGCCCATTGAGTTTTCTTGTGAAAAGAGGACCGGCGGTTTACTCTGCCTATTAAAGGCCCGAATCTACTAGTGGTCCAGTTTATATTTAGGCCTTTTAACAGAACAAGATGACGGGGCCCATGATGCGGATCATACATCGTGATTGCATGACGGCCCGATTATGTACCGTAATTTTATGGTTTGGCCGGTTTACTGCGAAGACAGGATATATATACAGTAAAATAACTGCAGCATCGTGAATAAGAAAAGACCTAGACTATACAATAAAGAAATTACGGCATATTACATCCACTGGGCATAAAAGTTCGCCACTATGATAATAAAGCACAAGCAGACAACAGATTACATACACTGGGCATCAAAGATCGCCACCAGTGCAAATAAACACGTCGACAAAATAATATACAAAACCGACAGCACTTCAATAGAGTTCAAGAAAGTTTAACCCTGCCAGGGAGCTGCAGCGCAAGCAGCTGAGCAAGCTGATCAGACTGTGCTTGTTTAACACTTATATCCTCCTCACTCTTAAAGATAAACAAGCAAACAGATGGCAGGTTTTGCACATAGAAGTATCAGTGCTGACAATTCATCACATTTCTTACTGACGAATAAAGTGACACAGTTTAAAATTGCATTAACACAATATGGTATTGTTCAGGTCAAGACATGGCAGGAAATGACATTGTGAAGGAGTTGGCAGCTTCATGACACCACTGGATTACAGATCAAGAACTCATAAGTATCAATGGTTAGAGTGCTGTCAATTTATCCCATTTCAGATTGGCAAATAAAGAGATGGTTTAAATAATAGTAGAATGAATGACATTGTTCATAGTTAAGACACATCAGAATATGACACTGTGCTGTAGTGGGTAGGCTGGCCACACCACTGGATTATGGATCAAGAATAGAAGCATACATGAAGTGCAAAAGAAGATCACTTCCTCTGTATAGTTTAATTTACATGGTATGAAGAAGGAACTTGGTTGTACAACTGAAAACTTAAATTGAGAAGGACAAACTTTTGTTTATGAACTACATAATAAACTTAAAACATGCAATTTGATGCAAACACCAAAAATAAACAGCTATTCCAGTCATGCCTAACCAAATATACACAACAAAATTTGAAGGCTTGAGAAGGACAAACTTACATTATGGGTGAAGACAGGCTCTATAAAGCCCTTGTCCATGCTGATGGGGGGGGGGGCAATTCAAGAAGTTTACCACAGAATCTTCTTCATAAGCATTGCCTTTATTCTACATTTTGTTTAAGAGTAAATATAGATGTGATAATATAAGACAAAATGGAGAATATTTAAGATAAGATGAAGAGTGATGCAACATAACCAAGTAGCTATAAATGTAAGTACAGCCATACAGGCAAAAGGTACAACCAAGAGCAATGCACAACTAAACTTCTTCAGTACCATCGCTGTTATCCAACCTTATGGTAAGAGTAAATATAGATCTGATGTGTAGAAAATAGATGGCAAAGGAAAATAAGTTGTAGAGTGATGGTACATGAACAACTACCTGTCAATATAAGTACACTGATAAAAGACAGCAGGTACTTACAAGAACAATGCAGAGCTAAAAAAATTCATTGGCATTGGATATATTCTGCACTAATATAACCATTCATACAGATCAAATAATTTGGAGTGAACAGTTGATAAGCAAGCTATCATGCATACTGTTGTCACATAATGAACAAGGTATGTATGCAAGTACAGTGATACAGGACAACAGGTACTAACAAGAGCAAAGCAGCGGGCAGCATATTTGCGATATCCTGTCGTTCTTTTCAAACCGGAATTCTTCTTCGAGCAGATTTCCTGCAAAAAAGATCCGTAAGGCACATGCAGAAAAGTAGAAGTTCAAATTGTCATGTGATATCATAGACAATATCTCATCCTAGGAACGAGACCAGTGCATAAAAAGGTTTTTCCATTCAATGTCTTCTAAATTTAGCACATGAGACTTCACCAGAAATTCGTTTATAGACTTGCCATCAAAGTGTGATTTCCTCAGGTAACACCGATACTGCTGCAATGCTTCCTTGAAAAGCATAAGCAAGCTTTGCTCGTCATGACTATCTAGATTGACCCTCGCCTACTTACAACAATGTAATGTAAATCATTGATGTGTTCAATCAACAGAAAACAGGAAAATAATCACCATGAATAATAGCATTTACACGTAAGTGGGACAGGAAGATGTGAAAATATTGTTTGTATTCACTATAATCTCCCCATGATGGGAATATATGCACGTAGTCCCTAACAACAATGAAAGCATTGTCCTTTAAACTGGGAATAACTAGAATGGGGTTCCAATCTGCAGGAATTGGCCGTCTCTGCAGTTGGGATAGGTTTTAGGCCGGTGGACTTGCTATACTTTTTGCTGGAGTGGGATTTTTCTGTGGTACGACTGGTGCTATGGCAAGTGAAATCGGTATACCTTTTGCTGGAGTGCAAGTCCTGTGTGGTGGGGCTAGTGGTGTGGCTAGTGAAGTATGGGTACAGTCTGCTGGAGTCAGTCCTACGTTTTGTGTCACTGGTTGTACAACCAATATAAGTGGGGTGCAGTCTGATTTCTCTGCCACCACCATGTTTTTCAAGGACTTTGCTGGTGCTCCTTCACGTTCGGCAATCACCCTCTTCCTTTTTGATGTCTGATGCACAAGAACAACATTTGAGTGGAAAAACATGGTATGATGACAGATGGAATATGTATTGATAATGGATGGGCATGGCATCTCGACATATATGATGAGTAAACTAAGCAGATGGTGGTGCAACAAAGTAGAAGAAATGCAAGACAACATATGCAAGATACGTGCAATCAATAAAACCTTGCCAAATTAGAACAAACACCTTGATGGGTGAATAGGACAGGCCATCTGCCTTTGACTCCTCGAGGTTAGAATAGTTATTAGGATCATATTCTGAACAAGAATCAATAGGTGGGGAGCATATGAGTTTCATTGCATCGAGAATGGCACTCAATGCCTTGGTGCCAATTTTGTAAGTCATTGCAGTGTTTTGCTTCAAGAGTGGACTGCTGCTAGTGCGACACAAAGCAGCTACACAGGTCATAGTGTAGATATAACGGGAAAACCGTAAGCATCATAGTAAAATTAGCAAAGTGGAACTTGCTGGAATATATATGCTAGTATTGCCGGTACGGCTAGAAAGGCTTCGGATACCAGCTCTCTTTATCTGAAGGTGTGGTACTATTAATATCAGTGTAACTCTCAAAGGCGACACAACTTCCCACATTTCCTTGCTATTCTTATAGGATTCAAGTGGGCAGGCCACTACAAATCCTATTCCTATGTTTACAAAATCATACGAATCAAAGAGGCCCGAAGAGTTCAAAGTGTCCATCACTACCGACCGTAGAGACCTCTACACTGCAAATGTCCCTGCTCATCTTCACTACAAGGAACATGCAGTACTACTATCATACTCCCTCCATTCCAAAATATAAGTCTTTGTAGAGATTTCCACTATGGATCACATACAGATGTATCCAGATACATTTATAGTGTAGATTCACTCATTTTGCTCCATATGTAGTCCATGGTGGAATCTATACAAAGACTTGTATTTAGGAACGGAGAGAGTACTTATTAAATAAGAACGGAACAGGAACATGCTAAATAAGAGCAAGCAGATTTTGGATAATAAAATGTCCGTTGCGGAGTGCCCACACATGATGAACCAGAGCGCATTAAGAAAGCAACTCCATGTTGTCTCTCTATATGTGGTGCACGTGCTTTTCGAAAGTAAAATAGGAACATTAGCTGACCAACTAAATGTTATCTGTTTTAGTAATATCAGTATCAAATCAGGTTCGTACTTGAGCAACAAGTTTGAATTATGAGTGGCACGTTGTTTAGCTTGATGGATTCAAGAGCAGTGCTAAGCAGGTACGATGACGGTACTGAATTTAAAGGCATGTCTGCATGCAAGTCGCGTGCTTTTGTCATTTGGGTCAGTCGACCATTTCAGGCGGTTGGATGAAGATACTACATTTCCGAACCCTTCTTCTTCCTCGTCTCTGATTCTTCCCATACAGAACACTGCGCGGGCCACCAGCTGGACCACCGGCCCCCACCACCTGTATTCCTCCACCACCCCCACCCCCACCCCCGCCCCCACCCGCATCGAGTTTTCTTCATTCGGCGTGGCCCCACCACCGCCCCCCACAACCACCATCCCCATCCAAGCCCCTTCGTTCGCACCGGCAAACTCTCGCGAGCTCTGAAAAATCGAGTGACCCAATTTTGAAATTTAGTCTACTGTGATTTAACTAGTGTGGAATATAAAAGGGGAAAACCATAAGCATTGGGAGTATAGTGTTGAGCGTGCCATGGCAGATCTGAAGGTGCAAACCAGACAAAGGCAACTTCGCAACCAATGTTTGCTTTCAACTAGCAAGTAAGTGATGGACAAGAAATCAGAGTAAAGCAGTGGGGATCTATTTTCTTTCTACGATAAATAAATTGAGCAGATACGAAAGAGTACCGCCTCTGGTGCGGTGCCGTGTATGCATCTGCTAAGAATTTGACGATGTTGCGGTAGCGATGGTTGTCGGCGGTGTGGAAGCAGATCTAGGAGGGTAGACAGTGGCGGTGGGGCGCGGTGGACTAGGCGGTCGTAGGAGCGGCGCCGACAAGGTGGATGACGGCGGGGATGAAGCGAGAGGACGGGATGCAAGGATCCCGGTCCGAAGCCATGGATGAGAGAGGTCGATCTCTTGTAATGGATGGCAGCATCGGGGTATCATCTCCGGCATGGTGGAGGAGGACGGTGGTGGATGGGGTGGCGGACGGAGGAGGCTGGGGTGGAGAGGGTGTTTTGGCGCCCATGGAGTACGGATGGGGAAATGGAGGTAGAGAGGAAGGGGGAACCATGTCTTCAGGGCGCGCTTGTCTCAAATGCAAGGAAATTTACAAACTTAGCCTCCGTTTCAAACTTCCTACATCACAGCAATATTAGTTGGTTGGGGATAGGATGGTAATCTCGCATACACCGAATATTTGCCAACAAGACTTTGTTTTTGGCGCCCACCGTGTATGAATCGGGGAGGGAGTTGATTTCGGCCAAGGACACACTGTGTTTTGGCGCCCACCGTGTATGAATCCGGGTGAGAGGCGGTTATGTCATGTTTGAGTGAAATTACAAACCTACCCCTATCGAAACCTATAGAAATCGAGCAGATAGGCTTTGTGTGGCAGGGATAGGCAGTAGTAATTTCCATCTCACGGATTTTGGTTTCAGACGGTTACTGGAACTTTCGCCGCTTCGTTCAAATTTTGCAGAGTGCACGTTTACCGTGCCAACTCAATTCGAATCCCGTTTGTATTCTATTTTTTTCCGACAGGATCCATTTTCGATTGGAATAAAATTATATATACATCATTTTTTATGTATACTTTCAAAAGCACAACAAAGAATTCTGCTCCTTTATATGTATAATATGATTTACAAATACAATGATCTCAAAATCATAAGGTTGAATTCAAAAAATTTAAACCAAATTATGTTCTACTAAAATGTATGGATCAGTAATATCTACATATTAAATAACATAGATGCGCGTGAATACATATGAGTATGCATGTTTGATAGATCAATTTTGGTTCGAGTATGGATTACATATCATCATCTCGAATTCAAATATTTGAATCCCTTTTATGTTCACTCCTTTCACGCCCATCTCTCTCGCATGCATGCTCCTTCATGTAGCTATCACTCTCTTTTCTCCAGCTCACCCGCACGCTCACTTCATGTTTCTCCTATCCTCGCAAACATGGTCTCTCGACGTCTCCCTTGAGAAGTGTCACACTCTCCCTATCATTATACATTACACGGTTTTCATTATCTCTCACGTCTCTACCGTTCTTTGGTATCACTGGGTACTAAGCTTTCTTTTTCACCGCCACACACACAGTCTCCACTCGTCTTTCACTTTGTCTTTCTCTCTATGGGATTCTCTCACACACCCTATATGTCTCTAGATATGACTCATACCACTAAAATTACTCTCTCTCTCTCTCCTGTAGACACAACATTTGTTGCGGTCTCCTTTTCGTCTCCATCCCAGACTGACATTATTCATTTGTTTACCAATCAGACAAACTCCCCCCTCTCTCTCGCTCTCTCACAACTCCTGCTTCCACTCCCCTTCCCGACTACCTTCTCTCTCTCACACACACAAAACTCTCGCTTTCGCACCCCGACTCGTATTTCTCTAACAAACATTTATCGACTAGCCTCTAGATAGGTTTATACACCTGCACACTCGTCCTTCCACTATAGCATACATGTCTGTCTCCCGCTCCTTGTATCAATGTAGATTTTTCTTCCCTTGTTGAGACACGCCCTCTCGATCGTGCACACACACTATCGCCTCATTTTAAGCTTATACCTCTCGCACACACACTCTTTGTGTCTTTGTCACACATGCACTCCATCCTCCTCCTCTCTCCCTCTCTCTCTCACACACATGAGCTTTTTGCAACAACTAGCAAGATGCCCATGCATTGCACGGAACAACAAGATGCATTTGTATGAGTAGTTTATCTTGTGGGAGAAAAGGATGAATGAGGGAAGGCCTTATTTGCAAATGTAGAGAGGGGTGTGGGTATATTTTTGCAAAATTGCCATAGTTTCCTTCCTATCCGTAAGATATAGATTGGATGGCCTATATTGCAGGATGGCAGGCACATGATCATCACTGACTATGCTTTTTATAAGAGTATCTCTACTCCTATAAAAATCACAGTTGGTGGTGATGGTGTGCCTGCCATCTATCATTTTTGACCGTCTGATATACATCCGACGCATAGGAGCAACTCCACTTCATGTTTGCAAAGAAACCCCTCATTCTCTTCATCCATCTCCATCCAGTCCTGCCTTATCCACTCAGCCAAGCAATCGACCCTTCTGGAAAAAAGTGGAATCAAAGCGGCAGTGGCGGCTGCCGCTCTGCACGCTACCAGCACCGTCCGCTCCCAACTCATCTCTGCCCCAGCACGCAGCAGCCTCACCGCCCACCCCCACGCCCACACCCACATCCACCTTCCTCCCCATCGTCTCTTCCTCCCCCTACCGCGCCTCCTACAACGCCGACATCGGCAAGTACGCTGTCGGCGACATCCGTCCACTGAGTCTGAACGCGTCTCCTGCCTACTCCTCCGATGCAGCAGACCAACGCCCAGCAGCTAGCACCTCTTCTCACCACCATCTCCTCCTCCCCCTTCCCTTTCTCCTTTGATGCCTACGTTGACAAGTTCGCCGTCGGCGTTGTGCGTCCCCGGAGTCCGTGAGGACTCTCCTACTTCCTCATCCAAGGCTCTAATGTAGCAGTCCGGCCGCCCACCACCTCCCCTCTCTCCTCGCTGACCTCCACATAAGCTGCTACCCACTATGCATCCTCGCAACGGCGTCGCCACCTACTACTCCCTCCCAGCAGAAGCACTCGACGGCCATCCCCTTCGAGTAAGCGTTGCTCCCCTAGGACCTCTATGTCGTCTGCAACTAGTCTCTCCTCCCACATAAGTCCTATGTTCCATTACTTGCACACCTTGTTATCCCCATCCCGATTGTAAGCCCTCAGCCCGACAGAAGAGATTTTTCTGAATTGATTGAAGTACTCGATCATGTTTGGGGTCAAATAACAGTATCCAATCTAGTACATGGTCTATCAATATAAGTTTTGTAATTTCTGCATCTTTTCTGTCCAGGCCTTTGAATTGTAACTATATCTCCAGAAGAGCACCAGCCGGCACACAAAGGCCGCTTTGATCTATTTCAGTTATGTAGTTCATCTGTTACAACTTACAAGTGCACCTAAGACAAAAAACACCAACTGATTTTGACATTAACTCCAGGTGAATATCTCGGCTTGCAATGCTTCATCTCTTGGGGTTCTCACAGTTCTAGATTTTTCTTCCTGAGCACTTGGTGGAGCTGTACCTTCTAGCTAGTTCACCGTCCATGCTTGCACGGACTCCTCCTTCAGGGTGTGCTTCAAGAAGGTCCGGGGGTACTCCATGCAGCCCCTGAAAACCCAATTAAATTGGATGTTCATGGAGTCAGTACGGTCTAATTGGCCAAACTTTGCTGCTAGGTATTTCATCTGGTGTGTTTTTGGTGATTTTTGGAGCGGAGAACGAGTTACAAGTTTGATTCAGAATCACATGCTCTGTTCCTTTCAAATTTCCCTACATGTGTAGTACTACACTACCATGTTTCTCTCATTGCATAGAGTGCGGTTAGCTAGCTACTGATTGTAAAAAATCATTGGTTCATATCTATGCAGTTTGTTTAGTTTGGCCCAGACAATCATAAGTTTTTGAGCATATTCTTCATAAAGCCATGCTCATAGTTTTGAAGGTAAATGTTACAAGTTACAGATTTAAGTCTATTTCCAATACAAAATGTGACATCATGTTTTATCTTCTCAAATTATGTTCGATTATGCATGAGTCTATGTTGATAATTAACCTATGATGCCTGCTTTCAGTTACCAATTAAACACGAGTCAGGCCCGTTTTTTGTGCTAGCGTTAGGCCCTTTTTCTGTGCTGCCCATGGAGGCTACCAGTGGCAGGACCCCCATGAGTATGCCCACATGTTGCAGGCGCAGAGGATTTCTACCGGTAGCGAACTACTCCTTCGCGGTGGATCCGATGCCAAACTGCCAATAGAAGACGGGCATGTATGTGTGTCATGGATTCTTTTTAAGTTTACTTCCTATTCGGTTAGGTGCATATTTCGCAAGATAAGCTCGTTTTAATGTGTCTCTGATGTTGATTGTGATTTTTCCTGTGGATTTTAGGATAGAAGGCAGCTTCGTAGAGGGTTAATGATGAGCATGGTGAGGCCATTGCATCTATTCTTCTATTAGTTTGTTTAAAATAAATCAAACTAATTTATCTTAGTATATGCCTACAAAGAAATTATTCATGTTGCGGGCTTTAGTGAAGACTACTGATCTAGAACTGGATGTATGTTCATGAATAATTTTCTATTGCTGTGACTGACCGGCTTATCTCTGTAATTTTCGGCAAACTTCATGTCACCATGCGACTAATGTTTTTGCTCAAAATTCTTTTCTGTTTGTGTGGTACCAAACTTCCAATAGAAAATGATATGTCTTGTTGAACAACACCACAATTGCATTGTTGTGTGTTATTTAGGGTTGTCCCAGTTGCATAAAACCTGGATGAACACTAATTGAATAGCTTGTTTCTTCTTGGTTGAATGTGATAATATGTACTATTTGAGATGGCTGGATGTGCGAGTGGTTTGGGAGATCTTGTGTGAGCGTAGTCATTGCATCTTTCACAATTTGGAGTTATCGGCTGTGACACTCGCACTCCTTGAAAATACAACACAAATGTGTAAGGACGCCGACGCATGGCGCATAATTTTGCATAATGGTCTTGCTGATAGTGAGCCCAAATCATTTTGTTTGTACTTGTATATACTCTCTTATGGATGCAAGTTTTGTACTGATGCCCTATACAAACTTTGTGGTTTCCTGCAGCTTGCAGTATTGGGCAAGTTCTGGATAGAGTGACCAATGAGAAAGGTGAGTAGAGAAAACAAGAAGTCTTTTGGCAAGGCGAAGATGGAGAAGGAAATGTTTGGCTTCGATGACACGGTTTAGTTTGTTCATGCTTAATATGTACACATCAACAATATAATATCGCTTCTTTAGTGTCTATAGCAACATCTGTGTTCTCCACTATAACTTAAATCCACCTAGATGAAAAAGGAAATATTTGGCTTTGATTACACGGTTTATCGATTGGATACCATATGCTTGATCATGCTTAATATGTACACATCAACTATAACATTGTTCAATCAATGTGCCGGTATTTTTTTATTCTCTATATAGCAACATATAAGTTCCTCACTATAACTTAAATCTATGAATCTTGTGTGACCCGTAGCGTAGCACGGGCACCCTACTAGTAGGGATAAAAAATAGAGTTAGTGATGATGGTGGGCCTGCCATCCTGCAATATAGGCCGACCGATTTACATCTGATGGATAGGAAGGAAATTATGGCAATTTACCCGCACTCCTCTCCACATTTGCAGATAAGGCCTTCCCTCGTTCATCCTTTTCTCCCAAAAGATCTTGATGTTCCATGCAACGCACGGGCATCTTGCTAGTAAGAGTAGACATTAGACATATACCACTTCTCGAATCTTGAAACCAACAACATTCGCCCCTTATCTCATCAAAACCGCCAAAGGAATATATTTTGAGTGAAACATAACATATTTTTAGTGATATACATATTTCAAAACTAGACTTTTTTCTATCAAATCGGTGAATATGTATTAATCTACTTTGATAGTGTGGCAACACATTGGCACATTGCTAGTAGTTATTATAATTTTTTGGACACTAGACAAACGGTGGAGTACATATACGAAGAGAAGAGGCACACACACGCAGTCGGTCTCTCTCTGTCTCGCACACATGAGTGTTACGTAAAGGCAACATTAACAAATAAACCCTAAAACCCTAGGTGCATGGCTGATGCATTCGTGGGCACCGGGTACGTGGTGGAGCGCACCTTTATAGGAATAGTCAGCTCGCATGATAATTTGATCCGTAGGAGTTGATGGTCGGGACCACAGGTGAACGACTCGGAGGCAGTGGCTCGCTAGTTGCCACAGATCGAGTAGCCACGTTTAAAATATCATTTTTTAGCGGGGTTAAGAGTTCCGATTTTCAATGGCGCATTATAAGTACTAAGTAGTTTTTAGAACGATTGGTATGGAGCGAAAATGGAATTCATAGTTCTACGTACCTCCTTGGTGTATGGTTGTATGGGTTTATGTTGCGAGATGTTGAACCTGGTAGTTCTAGGGTAAATACTATGGTTTAGATTTAGATGTTGGTTTTCAGTAATGAAAATCGGAAGGGGGAAACCCTTATTTTATTAAAAAAAACTACTACCTCCGTTCTGGTTTACTAGTCCCCATCGTATTTTGGGTCAAAGTTTGTCCATGAATTTTACTTGTAAAATGTGAATGGAAAACGTGATTTTGTTATACCCAAACAAAAAAGGATTGGAGGGAGTGATTGCTCTGACACGGACGCGACCTCTCATAGCGCAGGCATTGAACTGGCGCGCCGACCAAGAGGGCCCCACTCGTTGCAGGCCCGGCTGAACACGCCTCCTCGCCGCATGCAACCGGCTTCAGACTGCCCCGCCTGCCTTCATTGAACCCGCGCGTGTGCCAGCAACACGTCCTTCCCTGAGCCGGCCGGCATTTTAGAACACAAAAAATGACCAAAATATAATTAATTACGCATGGTCTTAACTTGTTGTGCTCGCACACGTAGCAGGAACTAGAGGTTTTTCTTTATTTATAACTCTACTCACATTTTTTTGGCTTTGAAATGAATCATGGTTGTGGACATTATGTATGAATGTGCAGATATCTATGAACATTCATTTGATGTGGAAGTTGAACTTGGAATGTCGGGCTTGCACGTGAACTATACCATGTCCAATGCTTCGTCTGTTATTTTTTGGAAAGTAATTGTTGTTATTACATGACCCCAAAAAAATGTGTGCCACATCAGTAGATGCACGGACATCACAACAGGCATGCTGACTGGATAAACATTTGAACCTAGCTATTATGAAGGAAATTTTGTATTGACAACAGTTTTAGATAGCAGGAGACACCTAGCCTGCTCTGCCTCTTCTAGCTTATTTATCGCTTCTCCCATCTCTTCTTTGGCTTGGGTGAAGAGAGCATCTGATTGCTCTTTTCACTTCTTCAGGAACTCAGCTACATTCTCAAGGGCTGCTGCACGCTTTCTTTCAGCCTTTACTAGAGCCACGAGGAGACGAACAGCTGACGACTCCACCTGGCTTGTGTGTAATCCAATATCATCTGGGAAATTGCACCTTGTGTCTAATCCAGCATCATTAGGGAACTGGCACCTTGTGTGTAATCCAACCTCATTTTGGAAACGTGATCTCGAGGTTGACCATACTTCCCTTCTCACAGGAACTGCATCCTGACATGAAGTTACTTCTTTTTTAGATCAATACTGAGAGCAACCCAGATCCATTTAGTAGAAGCCAAATAAACAGAACTCGGAAAAGTGAATTCAAAATGAAAAGTTATAAAAACAGACTACAAGGTGAGAACACCCACTTCCTACATCCAGCTAAAAACGAAAGCATTAGGGCAATTAAGACTCTTCTTATTACACATCGAACAACATGAGGCTTAAGAGAAACAGAAACTACAACATATACACATCGAAGAACGCGAGGCTAAGCAGAAGTAATTGAGAGGGTGTTACTTACCAAAGCTCGTTTTACAGGTTCGGTTGAGCTCCTCTTTAACTTCCACGCTCCTTGAAGATGTCCCCAATATCCCGTGTTTGGTCTTCATTGCTCCTCTGCATGTCCGGACTCATAGTTTTAAAATCTCAACATGGCAAGAAAAATATACTACTAGTAAAACTCACGCATCTTGTGGGCAACATTAAAGCACTCGTCTGCCATGTTAGAGCATCTCCAACTGAATCGCAACGTGCGGCGCTTTAAAAAGCGTTTACAGTGCTGAGATCGAGAAGTAGAGATAGAGAGTAGAGACTAGAGAGTAGATGATAGTTCTCATTATAGATAGATAAAAAAATAGATAATTCAACTACTCCTCGTTGTCCGACTCCTCCTCGGTGATGTCCTCCTCTGACGTCTGACTGTAGGCGTGAAGATACCAATCATCGTTGGATTCCCAGGGCGATGGTGATCCTAGCCTCATGTTGAATTGAGAGTACTCTTTTCGCCTATGCTTGTCCTCGCGATAGGCGGCTCGCTCCGCCCTCCTCTTATCCCTCTCCGCCCTCCTCTGCGCGTAGAAATCGTGCTCGTTGATGATGTCATGTGGGAAGCGTTGGCGCCATAGCGCCATGGCTTCCTCGTCCATCTCGGTGATTCCGAGAAGGTGCTCCCGTCTCCGGTTGTCACGATGATCCTCGTCGGTGATAAGCCGCGGCAGAGGCGCGAGCTCCTGCACCCACTCCCGCGTCGGCACGTTGGGGAAGTTCAATGTTCTATGAGGCCACCGGAGGCGCCACGCCGCCGCGTCGTACGCGTGGGCGGCCTCGTTGGCGGTGTTGAAATTGCCGAGGCCGAGGCGCATCCCGCGGAACTGGATCTCGACAGAGAAGCCCCTGGAGGGGCACGCGCGGACGCCGCGGTATCCCCAAGTTTCCCGACGACGCAGCGGCGGCGAGGCGAGAAAGAGCAGGGAGAGAGTGGTGGCGAGGCACAGAGCAGAGAGAGAGCGATGGCAAGGCACAGAGCGGTGGGAGGGCGTTGGATTTTATAAAGTGCGTCGGACGTTGCGCGCCAAAACTAGCGCAAGCCCGACCGCCTTTTACCGCGAGCGCGATTCTTTCCTGACATCTCTGCTATCTCTACTCTCTTCTCTACTGTTATATTTATTTTATATTTAATATTTATCTCTACTTCTCTACTCTCTAATTTTTTCCTCTACTGTTATAAAAAACAGAGTTGGTGATGATGGTGTGCCTGCCATCCTGCAATATAGGTCGTCCGATTTATATCTGATAGATAGGAAGGAGACAATGGCAATTTTGCCAAAATATACCCACACCCCTCTCCAGATTTGCAAATAAGGCCTTCCCTCATTCATATTTTTCTCCCACAACATAAACTACTCATACAAATGCATCTTGATGCGTGCAACGCATGGGCATCTTGCTAGTTCTAAAAAACTTTCCATCATTTGCCACACTACTGGTTGCAGATGAAAAACCTACCCAAGCACAGCGCGATACAGGAGCGACGCACAGTTACAAGTTGATATTCTGTTGGACAATGGAGGCTATAACTAATTAGTTTTACGGGAACAATAGCACCTAGAAAATTTGAAGGGTAGGTATGAACAAAATTGGAACTGCACATGTACTGCTAAGTGATTCAATACACAAATTACCAATCGAGGAGGAGAACGATGGTCGCGGCGGCCCTTGTGAATCATGGTCGGCAACGGGGGTCAGTTCATTGTCCATGATGGTGGTGCTTCTGCGCTTGGCGTCGGCTTCCAGGAAGCATATCCGAGACCGTGGAAGACGGTGCCGGGGAAGAGGCTCCGTGTACAACAACAACGGTGGACCAGCTGCAGTGTGGTGTACGAGGTCGTCGATGAGGCAGATGCGCTGTGGTGGACGAGTGCGCCAGTGTATAAGGGGAGCAGCATGAAGGTTGCGATGTTGTGGAGAAGTCTATTTTGCGGTGGGGATAGAAAATGGGGAGTATTCAGGTGTACTACTCTGGGTGACGGGGTGGGGTTGGCGGGGTAGGGTGAACCTGAAGTTACGAAAAACAGCCCCCTACCAAGTGTTATCCGTAGGCCTGTTCCGAAGGCTATGATGGTAACTTCCCACTGCTCGAATAATTTTCCCGCCAACCTCAAATTTTTGTGACACTAAACTCCCCGTGTGGCATGTTGGGTGATTCGGCTAAGCAACTAGCGAGTAGTACTAGTAAACTCTGCATATTAGGTTTGACCGAAGTCAAACTTCCTAAAGTTTGACCAAGTTTATAGAAAAATATAAACATTTAGCATAACAAATATGTATGATGTGAAAGTACATTCAATAATGAATCTAAAGGTATTTATTTGTTATTGTATATGTTAATATTTTTTTATAAACTTTCTGGGAGTATACAAAACTTGACTTTGACCCATGCTAATACGCGGACTTAAATAAAAATGGAGGGAGTACACATCTGTTTTCTTAGTTTGTAGTGAATTAATCATTTGTTGAAATTGTGAAATAAATATATTAGGCTACTGACTTCGAATATAATGGTCTATACAATCCAATAGTTACAATCATTGTCGAATTCCAAGATGTGTACAAGGTCTATAGTACTTCACAACATACTCAAACTCACATAATCCCAGTCAAATGAGAATCTAAATGCATTTCATAGTTATTACTTTGTAGGATGTAACAAAACCAACCATAACTCTACATCATCCATTATAAAAGCAACATTTTGAACATATCCCAATGTGTGAATGAAACGTGAAGAGAGAGCTTGCGAAGATGGAGCAGATAGGGTGGGAAAGATTGTATGTATGTGGATGAGAGAGTAGGAGACAAACCTAACCAGAGAGAGAGAGAAAGAGATAGAGAGAGAAAGAGAGAGGAAGAAGTTAGGTCTGTGAGAAAGATGGAGACATGTAATATACGTGAGATGCGTGTGCATCCGGATTCTGTACACGTGGAAGGAGAAGAGACAACATGTTTGATGAGAGAGCTGGAAAAACATGGACGAGAGGGGAAGGATCTCGTGGGTCGAGGGATTGATAATTTTGTGCGGGGGAGAGAGGGATTGGTAATTTTGAGCGAGAGAGAGAGAGAGAGAGGGTGGGGGGAGGAGTCAGTCAGCCGTCGTCACATTATCCTACTTCCAAATGGCCCCGCAATCTCTAGCGCAGTGTGGTCACCGTCTTCGATCTCCTCGATGCCTTCTTTGAAGATTGAGGTGTTGTGCATGCTGGGGTGCAGAGAAGCACAAATGAGAGTGGTCGCCATATAACCTTGGATAGGGATGAATTGTGTGCCCGGGGGAGGGGGTGTGTGTGTGCTGTGCTATGTGTGTGTGTGTGTCTCTCTCTCTCTCTGTGTGTGTGTGTGTGTGTGTGTGTGTGTGTGTGTCAGATATTGAGAGAAAACAAACCTAAGGAGATAAATGTGTGTGTATGTGACGGAAAGCTACATGCTAAACAGGGTATTCACGAAGAGATTGTGCGTGCGAGATAGAGAGCGATGTGCGGGCCTTGAGGTGGTCAAGGGCCGGGTGAGGGTGTCAAAATGTGCGCATCGATGCATGTTACATGCGATCCTGCGAGTGATGGATGAATCAAGAGAGATGGTTGTTGTGTTACGGATGCTCCTCTCTCTCTCTCTCTCTCTCACTCACACACACACACACACACACAAGTAAAACAGAAGACCGTTCTCTCATGTATACACAATGTATTGGCATCTGTCTATGTCTCACTCATGCATGATCATTTGCACATTCACACGTCTCTATGTCTCTATCACACGCACACCGTCTCCACATTGCCCTTCCGCCAAAACACATATATGGACACATACACACGTTCTCTCTCAGTCAAACACACAAAATCAGTATTAAAAAAACTAGGGCGCACCTAAAACGTCTAAATCCAAATAATCACAAACTGGAGCTAAATTCAAATATGTGGAAATATTGTAGCGTCAAGAACTTCTCCAAGAAAAAAAGTTATGTAATATTCGGGGATTGTTTTCACACACACAAAAAGGTTCGGTGGATGTCCTTTGAGCGCGACACGGTGACGCACCGTTCGATCGACCGCGCGGCCGTGGTTCACGTGCTTGCACAAGATTCCGTATCGTGGTTGTGGTAACTAATAAAAGCGCTGCCTAAGTCTACTATTTACGTGTACTAGTACGGTTTTCTTTTAAGTTTGACCAACCCTATATAAAACTAAACTAAGCTCCCATACATGCACTCATCAATTGCCGCCACCGCCGTTGCACATGCCGGGGCCCGCTTGCTCCAGTCAACAATTTCTCGCCCATCACCGCTGTGTTGCCGCCATCCCTGTGCCATGAAGCCGAAGGCTCGCCCGCTCACGTCGTCTGCAGTCCCTCCTCGCGATGCCGCCGCTGCCAAGCACACGAGCAGCTAGTGGAGCCGCGTCTATGCACGCAGCGTACAAAGAGAAGGATGAGCGCGTGCTCCAGCATGCCGGCGAGGAGGAACTAGCATGTCATTGTCGTCTCCGCCAGTGCGGAGGAGGCGCGCAGGGTGGCTGTCGCAGCGGAAGCCGGTCGCGCGTGCGTCGAGCCCACAAACCGGATGCGGACGCGGAATCTACCTTCGAGACCTTGAATGCCACGTGGATCCTGCAATCTGAAGGAGCAATTTGTGTCAGTCGACTCTTGTGAGCCGTTTGATGCAACATGGATGGCTAGAAGGGCTTCTTCAACCTCCGAAATTGATGCACGGTTCATCTTCTCAGCCCACCACATGCCTAACCGTCTCCCGCCGCCGCCCCGCCCTCCCCTGAACCGCCTGCCACCGCCATGCTCCCCCCACCCCCGCCATCCGTTTAACCCCGGGCACGATCCATTTTTTTGCGGCGAACTGTGTTCCACACCGCACCCTGCCACCCTAATATAGATACTAGGGTAGCTTCTCTGCCGTCTTCTTCCTTCGCTCCGTCGAACTTCTTTCACAAATTGACTGATCCAAACTATACTACTAGTACGAACATATTAAGTACATTAGGAACATGAAGATACGAGCAGTAGTACCAACTGCAAGAAGAACAGTAGTAAGACATAGTACTAGTACTACTGTACGTACTAAAGAGTTCAAATAACGAGAAAGAACATAAACATAGTTCTGCTGGGGCCTCAGCACAACACACCCTTGAAAATAAAGTAAGCAACTAGTCCGCTTGACACTGCAGTAGAACCAGCATGAGCGACGACACTGCCACCTACTCGGAGTTCGAGTCCACGTCCTCGACTTCATCCTCGTCCCTCTTCCTCTTCCTCTTCGCTGACGCTTCTTTGCTTGAACTGGACACTGGGCTCTGTTTCTTCATCCAACCCTTGTAGATATTTAAACAAAGGTAGGCATCCATTGCTGAGTACAGGATGTGATCTTCATCTAATGTCTTCGACTCCCATGCATGATGAAACTCATGGTGAGGTTTCTTCAGTTTAGAATATGAAGGATCAATCATGGCTGCTGCCAGGGTCAACATTGAAGGCTGAGAGGACGACACCAGGCTTGCCTTATGGAGATCGAAGGGCTGTCCTACAACAAGGCCTATCCGACCCACGACATCCCTGTCGTTCCTAAAGTCTACAGTAACGAATTTCACTCTTTCGTCCTTGAGGAAGTTCTTAAAATCCTGGCACTCAATGTCGGTATGGCATATGTGGTAGACCAAGCACATGTTATGCACGCAAACCTCGATCACGGTAGGCTTCTTCTTCTCTGCCTCATTTAGAATCTTCTCTCTTTCGAGGACTATGGTGTACTCAACATCTAGCCCAGCGACCCACTCATCCGTTGAATTGTTGAACATGCATAGGAAGCGATCAAGGCATGCTTTCACCGTTGCGGATCCACGTGTGTAGATGACTATGAACTCATCGCCGATGATGGCTCTAACCTGGTACTCAGTGGCGACCATGGAGATTTGGGAGGCCATGGATATTGGAGGAGGTTTAGGAGAAGCTGAACTGGTGTAATGTGAAAGGACGGGACGACTGGGAGCAAAATGTTGTAAGGTACTGTACTAGTAGAAGACGGGGATGAGTAGGGCGTGTGAACGGTGTGGGGTTGCTGGCCTGTCGGTTGGATGAACGACTACAAGCCCCCAAAGAGTTCTTGAGAACTATGCGGGACCCACTAGATGTCATGTCTACTAGACCCATATCATAGGCCTGACAGTATAGCCTCTGCCTATTCGGACGGCATGCCGGTGCGTGGATGTAACTTCACTTAATTCCATCAACCGTTGCACTTCCCATGACCGTCGCGCCCTTTGAGACTTCGACCGGCTATAAATGAGCAATTTTTTGCCTACTCCGCATGCATGATACTCCCCCTGGTCCTTTTTACTTCCATCAACCGTTTGCAAACTGTTTGACCAAATTTATATTAAAAATATCAATATCTACAATACTGATTATAATGAGTATAAGAACTACATTTTATAATGAGTATAAAAATATTGATTTGACATTGTGAATGTTGATACATTTTTCTATAAGTTTGGTCAAAGTAGAGGTACATTGACTTCAGACAAAACTTGAATGCACAATGCGGACTAGTTCCTCCGTCCAGGTGTGTGCCATGTCCTATCTTGTCATCACAACAAGGTTAGCTATTAGAGTACTACTACCTCCCTTCTAGTTTAAAGGGATCGATTCAAAATTTTAACCTACTCTTAGCAAGATAGAGGCGGTGGAATTGTTTTTGTAGTCTGCAAAAGTAATCAAGTAATGTTGTCGTTCTTCACAAAAAAATGTGTTTACCAATGCATGCATGAACACTATTTACTCTACCCCCCCTCTCTTCTTTAATTCTTGGCC
This sequence comes from Triticum dicoccoides, assembly GCF_002162155.2. Lineage (NCBI taxonomy): Eukaryota > Viridiplantae > Streptophyta > Magnoliopsida > Poales > Poaceae > Triticum > Triticum dicoccoides. The sequence continues at coordinate 276,871,222 of NC_041381.1, forward strand.
ACATCAGCATGTTTGCTATTCCCGTGTGCATGATACCAGCTAAGATACCACCATTATGGCCAGCCTTAATCATCGCATGCAATAATTTAGTGCACCTTGAAATATGAACATGTGTGGGGCGTGTATGTTTTTAATGACTTTAGACTATACCTAGCACGGCATGTAAGATAACTTATTATGCACTGTTTCCTATACCTGCAGGAAGCCCGTTCATCTCCAAATCTTTTCCTCCCCATGTGTGGAAACAATATGCCTGCCAGATTCTCCTTCTCCCTCCGGCGGTCCCACCACTCCACCCTGTGTGGAAACAATCTGCATGCATGACTCTCCTCCCCCCGTGCTCATCCAATCCGTTGTGACCAGCAATATTTCCGGTGGGGGTTGGATGAACAGGACCCCATGGTAGTAGAGGACGTTGCCGGTGGATGAACGGAACCCCAATTGAGCTGGTTGGGGGTGGATGGACAGGACCCCGTGGAGGGCTGGTTGACCAGTAGCCGGTGGAGGGCTGGATGAAAAGTAGCCCATGGAGGGCTGGTTGAATAGTAGCCAACGGAGGCTGGATGAACAGGAGCCCGTGGATGAACAATAGCTGGTGGAGGTAGGAGGGAGACGCCGTGGATGAACATTCGTAGGTGGAGGCTAGAAGAGGTCGACGGTGGATGAACAATAGCCCGTGGAGGCTGGAGTGAGGCAGTAGATGGTGGATGAACAGTAGCCCTTGGAGTCCCGTTTTGTGGTACGCACACCCCTCCTGATGAACAAGACCCCCGTTTTGACCTTTGGAGGTCGAAGAGAAGTCTGTTTCCTCCGTTGTGCAGTACGCCACACCCCTCCCGATGAAGAGGACCCCGTTTCGACCGTAGGAGTTCGAAAAGAAGTTTGTTTCCTCCGCTTTGCGGTACGCCAGACCCCTCCCACTGAGCAGGATCATGTTTTCGACCGTAGGCGGTCGAACATAAGGCCTTTCCTCCGTTCTGCAGTATGCCAGGCCTCATTTCGGCTGTTCCGTCCAAGCCGGTTAGCTTCTGATGAATAGGACGCATTCCATTGCCTCCCGATGAACACGACACAGTTCGTTCTGACCCAGCTGGTTGGCTGCCGCTGAACAGGACGTCATCACTGCCCTCCGCTGCCTCTCCATGTACATGAGCCCTGGCCGTACGTATGCGCGAGTAGGCATTCGAGACCCCACCCATATGTACGTCCGTGGCCGTACTTACTTTCTTGCACCCATGTTGTATGTACGTGTACACGATATAGATGGGATGGGATGACATGCTACTTCCGCGCCTCTACTATGACACATGCCCTTCCTTACTTGGCCACGGTTCATTATTGCAGCCTGCAGACAAACCGACCAACCAGTATGTACGTACATGTTCGCGACCAGACAAACAACCCTACGTACGGTTCGACCGGGTGGGTCCCAGCTGTCAGGGAGGTAAGGAGGCACTTCCTTGCGTGTGAATATATAGCTGGTACGTCCCAGCTATCATAGGGAGAATCATATTTTTTGGTCATAATATGGATGCACTTCCTTGCGTGTGAAGAAGTAGCTGGTGGGTACCAGCAGTCAGGGGAAACATTTTTTCACGAAATACGGTGGCCCGTCTGGTGGGTCCGTGCTGTTAGGTTGAGGAATCATTATTTTGCGTGTAATAAGGAGGCACTTCCTTGCTGCGGCTATGGACCCAGCTGTCAGCCTCTCCACGTACAATACTCTTCTGATGGAAGTCCTTCCTTGACCACATTGACCACGCCGCACCGAGAGCACCAAGGCGGTAGGAAGGGGACGATGCGGAGCCGGGGAAGACATGGCAGCGGATGCCCACGCGGGGAGGAGTACGAGGGTTGACTGGTTCGGCTGTGGTGTGAGGCTGCAGTCGCCGCAGAATAACAGGGGTTATGGGTGTGTAGAGGGATGGCCTTGCCAGAGGCTGGAGTAGTGTGGGGCGATCAGGCCTGTGCGGCAGCAGAGCCGGCCACCGGAGGCAGGAGCAGGCGGCATGACTGGCGTTGGTTTGGGCGGCTGGAGCAACAAGACCAGAGGTTGAAGAAGCACTACGGCTATTGGATGGACATCGTACAGTCACTGGAGCTATAATCTTTCATATTGACTAAGTTGACAAAGCCCTCCGTCTGTGTCAACTTAGTAGGCCCACAAGTCAGCCTCCCACTATGGTGGGTCCCAGCTAATAGGGGGAGTGTTTGTTTTTTGTGCGTAATAACGAGGCACTTCCTTGAGTGCGAAGATATAGCTGGTGGGTTCGAGCTATCAGCGGGAGGAACTTTTTTTCGCAAAAAATAGAGGCCCTTCCAATGGGTCCCAGCTGTCAGGTGGAGGAATCATTATTTTGCGCGTAATAAGGAGGCACTTCCTTGTGTGCAGCCATGGACCCAATTGTCAGCCTCTCCATGTACAGTCCTCTTCCGATGGATGTTGATTGTTGACCATGTTGACCACGCCGCCAAGAGTACCAGGGCAATGGACGACGATGAGGCCCCAGACTGGAACGACCCGGAGAAGCCCCACTGTTTTCGCATAATAAGGAGGCACTTGCTTGTGTGGGTCCCTACTGTCAGCCTCTCCACTTACATCCCTTTTCCAAAGGCTGTTGTTTGTTGACCATGTTGACCACGCCGCGCCGAGAGCACAAATGCGGTGGACGAGGGCGAGGCCCGGGAAGGGAATGACATGGAGCTGACGAAGACACAGCAGCGGATGCCCACAGGGGAGTACGAGGGCTGACTGGTCGGTTGCAGGGTGAGGCTGACGTCGCTGGAAAATAACAGGATGTGCGGGTGGGTAGAAGGATGGCCTGCGACAGCACAGCCAACCACGGGAGGAGGGAGCAGGCAGTCCCGCCGGCGCTGGTTTGGGCGGCTGGAGGAGGAAGATCAGAGATTGAAGAAGCACGACGGCCATTCGATGGACATCCAACAGTCACTGCTTTGTGTTGACTAAGTTCACAAAGCCTTGCGTACGCGACAAAACTTTTTTTAGGACAGTGTCATCGTCAACCGAGTAGGCCCAGGAGTCGGCCTCCAAATATGTGGAAAATAGCATACAACCCATTAGCCATTATTTTCAATAATTTACAGCCCATTTGCTAATTCTTAAGGATATTTTGAAGCCCATATTCTTTTCATTAGCATCACCATATTCTGGGCACTGCTAAAAAATTCAACAAAATTTTGCATATTTCGATGGGGTCCGAACTCTTTTAATCACGAAATTTTGAGTCACATTAAAACTAGTTATTAAAAACTTATATCAAAATAAAATTCAAAAAAAACCTCCGCAAAAAATGAATGAAATTTAAAATCTTGACTAGCAAGATGCCCGTGCATTGCAGGGAACATCAAGATGCATTTGTATGAGTAGTTTATCTTGTGGGAGGAAAGGATGAACGAGGGAAGGCCTTATTTGCAAATGTGGAGAGGAGTGCGGGTAGTCATAGTTTTCTTCCCATTCGTTAGATATAGATCAGACGGCCTATATTGCAGGATGGCAGGCACACCATCATCACAAAACTCTGCTTTTTATAAGAGTAGAGAAATTCAGAAAAAATGATATTTGAATGTAATTGCCGTTTGGCTTTGGTTTAAAAATTTACAGCCCATTTTCTTGGGAATCCCCTTTCTTACTACTTACATCCCTCCTCGTCTTGAAAGATTTGTAGCCCAACAGGGATGATAAAAGCAAGTAGGCCTCGGTTGGGAATTCTCCAAAAAAACTAGGCTAGCCATTTTCAGAAAGAAAAGAGATATCAACTGGGCTCGTCATGTGCTTAAATAAAAGCATAAGCGTAGGCTAGATGGGCCACAGCCCCCGCACAGCGCGTAGTTGAGCTCTGTCTCTAAAACTAAAAAACAACTGGGCGAGCTGCTGGGTCCTTGGTGTTATCCGCTCCTTGTGTAATTTTCTCGTTTATTGACTACAATGACAATGGCATGGGACCTAGTTGTCAAACAATTAGGAGGAAGTATTTTTTGGCTTGTAATAACGAGGCACCTACTCGCATAATGCAATGACCCTGGTGGGTCCCTACTGTCAGCCTCTCCACATACAGTCATCTCCTGATTCCTCTCGGTTGTTGACCATGTTGACAACGCCAGACGGCGGTGGGCACAACGAGCGAACCAAGGCAGAGAACGACGGAGAGGCCTCAGACGGGAACGAGCAGGAGCCGTGGAAGATGCGGCAGTGTAGTGGCAGGTGGAGGGGAGTACAAGGGCAACTGTCAGGACCCCGACTCGATGCCACATCGATCTAGCATGTAACACCTCATATCACTTTGCGGCCTCACGCACGGTATTCCCACGGGTGTCTTCTTACCTTTGCCCAGGACCGTTTGCGCCTTTTGGCACATGTATATGATAGTGTCGCTAGCATCCATATGATAAAGAGCCTGGGCTAACATGGCTAGTCGTAAACCCAAAGTGGCACAGACTTACAGGGACAGGCATCCATGACCCAGCATCGAACGTGTCGGTCATCAGCAAGTGAATCCGGGCTGTGGCACTGGGCTATCAGGACTCTAGTAAACCGGGCTGTAGCGGGCTAACAGGACTCCGGTATCCATCACGTGACATTTCCCCGAAGGGACAGACACAGGAACGAAGAAGGACACATGTCGGCCATCCTAAGTGTTCCGGAGCAGTAGCAAGCTACCAAGGCTCAGTGGAGACACTAGGAGACATTTCCCGGTAAGAGAGGCTACTAAGAATAAACAACTAGATAGTCAGATCCCACACATACCAAGCATTTCAATCATACACACAATATGCTCGATATGTGCAAATACAACAAGGCATCACAACATGACTCTACGACACCAGTACTTTATTTAAGGCTCAGAGAGCCATACAAATCATACACACAAGTACGGGTCACACGCCCCTGCATTCAAGTCATACAGACATACAAGCCAACAGCGGAAGTAACTTGTCTGAGTACAGACAACTAGTAAAATAAAAGAGGCTTGGAAACCCTGGCTATACTACGTGGTCCTTCACAAGCTCAGGATCACCACCTGGGCCTCGGTCTACTCATCGATGTCAACGTCTACGAAGAATCCATCAGAAGGGGTTGCAGCGTCTTCTGAAAAATGTAGTTAAAGCATCATGAGTACAAAGGTACTCAGCAAGACTTACATCAGATCCTACATACATGCACATTATCAAGGGGGTTGGTGGGGTTATTGCAGCAAGCCAGCTTTGACTCTTGGCTAAGCTATCCTATGATACACCAACTTGAAATGGTTTTGCGCACGCGAGTCCACTACTCACCACTTCAATACACCACCGAGGATCCACCTCCGTCATCCTACGGAAGAGCCATCCTCGGCACTCACGCTTATCTTGAGATTTTTAGTAGTATCCATTTACTTGTCTATGAACTGTATAGGCAACCAAGTAGTCCTTTACCGCGGGCGCGGCTATTCGAATAGATAATGTTAACCCTGCAGGGGTGTACTTCTTCATACATGTTTCCACCACTTAGCGTCTGCACACGACATGTGCTCGGCAGACTTCAAGCGAAAGCCGACGTGGGTGTAGACCACGACCTACCTTAACACCTAAGTCTCTAGTCCAGGTTTATCGCCTATCCAGGTTCCATCCGCAGGGAGTCCAGCTGATGAGGACATCAATACAATTGTTACACCCACAGCCCCTGCTACTATACATACTGGACCAATTACTAGAGCTCGTGCACGCCAACTAAATTACCAGGTACTTTCGTTTCTTGGTAATGATTCTAATGTTCATGAGAATATGATGCTGCCTAAATTGGATACATTTGTTTTGCTTACAAATGAAGGGCCTAGCTTGGAGAAGGATGAACATTGGAGCAAGAACAAGAACGGAGTTACAAGTGATGATTTCAGGCCTTTGAAGCCACCATAATGGGTGCATGAAGCCTTGGACGAAATATACAAGATGCCACTTCATAAATTTCGTCCCGAGGCTATTTTAGGTGCTGCGTCACCTTATTATTTGGCCAGGCCCATGTAATTTCGAAATACATAAGTATAGGCTATTTTTAGAGTCCGTATGTGTGGGGAAACAAGAGATAGGGTTGATTTCGGACCCCTCCACCAAGGGCCACGAAATTCCCCCCGCTTCCTCCATATATACAGCCCTTAGGGCATCGTTTAGACTGTGGGTTTTGTTTAGATTAAAATTTCGCCATAGCTGCAACTTCGCGTACTTCGTTTGTGTTCAACGACCAGACAAAGGCGTCACAGAACCCCACCTTGATCAATAAAGCTTTCATCTTATATTCGCAATATCCAGATTGCAATCTCAGTTTCCTGCTTGTTCTTCGTTTGCTCGCAGGAAACAGACCCTCATGGTCAGGTTGATCGTGCTCCGGCGTGGTCAATAACCTCTCGGAGTTGGTTTAGCGATTGCTAAGGCGCAACGTCCTCGCACGTTCATAGTCGGATCGTCAAAGTCGACTGCCACCAAAGCGATATCCATCATCTCATCGAAAGATGGCACACCTTTGCCTCTATCAAGTGGTATCAGATTTCCAGGTTGCTCGGTGAGATTTTACAGTTTTTCGTAGTTTAGATCGAGTCTGTTCTTCATACCTATAGTCCACGAAAAAGCCATAAAAAAATTTGGGTTAGTTCATCATATCCGAACCAATCTGAGCCTATGCATAATCTTTTTAGGGTTTTGCTTTGTTGAATTTGTGGTTGCATCGTCGTGTCTAGTTGTTGGTCTTAGAGTCCAGTCTTTTAGAGTTTCGAGTTCTGGTCATAAGTTGTCACGCCGCCGCCGCACCATCATCATCACCCTGCCATCTACCACCACCGCTTATCCGCCACCGCTTCGAATCCGTATCCATATACCACCACAGCTGTCGTATACCACCACCGCTGCCATCTACCACCATATATCCACCACCAATCCGAGTTCTTGTCATATTAGGTTTGTTTTCGAGATCCATCAAGATTCCGATTCGTGTTTCCTTGCCGGAGTAGGTTTCGGAAAAAAAAAAGTCCGGAAACCACGCTCCGTTTAGGCCAAAAAAATTTCAAAAACGCATTTTTCGAAAAAAATTCTGGCTATCCTATTTTTAGGTGTTTCTGAGTGTTTTGAGACAGGTGCCATTATAGGAAGTTTTTTTGACCCGTTTCCAGTTTTTGGGTCCGGGCAGTCAAAAAAAAATTTGGTCGAAAAAATTTCGTGCCCATCCTGTCAGTTTGAGCTAGGAAGAGTTTTGAGACACTCGCCATTATAGTGATTTTTCGCCAAAAAAAGCAGCGCAAAAAAAGAGCGAAAAAAAAATTCCAGAGTGTGCTTTTCCCTTGTTTACGTGCCGCGCCGTGATTTTGTTGGTGTTCTAGGCTCGCGTCTCTAGCACAGTCTAGCCTAGGACCAGCACAGTACCGTCGTTGAGCGTTTATTCAACTTTGCATCTCTGAATTGATTATTGCTGACCCTTTTTGCTACCATATTATAAGCCTTCCCAGCTCCACATACATCTACGTCATGCGTTTGACTCTCCCTGGTAATCGCTCTGTCCAAGCTTTGAGAGTTTTTGACTACAACGGTTGCCGATCACCGCCTGCTGCTGGGTAAGAACTGGTAAGAATTTGAGATTTGCTTGACGGATTTGTGACACCCACCACCACCTCTTGTTAGTAGTCTGTAGGATCATATTCTTGTGTGTTTCTATTGCTGCTAACCATGCCAGGATCACAAGCCGACGAGACTGACTGGGAGAACATGACGAATAAGGATTTGCATGATAAATTTCAGCAAATGATGAGTGAACAGGTGCAAGACGTGCTAAACAGATTTGAAGAGGCCATGGAGAAGATAGATGGCATGGAGAAGACGTTCGAAACAAAGCTCGATAACAAGTTTAATGAATTGCTCGCGCGTCTTCCACCACCACCACCCGCTGCACCTAACGCACCTCTCCAACAACAACAACAACGACTACCTCCACGTCGCGAAATAGACCTCCGCCGAGCGAGCCATGTTCCTCTTGCGTTTGGCCAAACTGTTGGTGCTGCTGTTGATACTTCTGTGGCTCCTGCTGCTGATGCGGAGGAGGATGATTATGTGGGAGATTACGAGGATGAGGTTGCTCAAAATCAGAACTACGTGCAACCACCACCACCACCACCAGCAGGTCGACCTCAGGTATATATTCGTAATGGTAGGCCTGCACCACCACCTCAGGTACGGGATGATGTCCATATTCCTAAACTGAAATTGAATATTCCACCATTTGAGGGTAGATATGTTCCTGATATATATCTTACTTGGGAGTTAGAAACTGAACAACGTTTTACATGTTTACAATATCCCGAGGAGAGACGGGTTGCTGCTGCTGTTTGTGCTTTCACTAGTTTTGCATGTGTCTGGTGGTCTGAACATTGTAGATTATATCCTATTCCAACTACTTGGGCTGCTTTGAAAACCGCTATGCGTACGCGTTGGGTTCCACCATATTATCAACGTGAATTGCTTCAAAAATTGCAGCGTTTAAGACAAGGAAAAAATTCTGTAGAAGAATATTATCAGGAATTACAAACTAGCATGATTCGATGTGGTATTGTTGAGGAGAATGAAGCTATGCTTGCACGTTTTCTGGGCGGATTAAATAGAGAGATTCAGACCATTCTAGACTATAAGGAGTATACTAATATCAGTCGTTTATTCCATCTTGCTTGTAAAGCTGAACGTGAAGTGCAGGATCGACAAGCATTGGCGCGAACTAACTTTTCTGCAGGCCGACCTTCATCATGGACACCGCGTGCATCTTCTACTTCAACTGCACCAGCACCTCAATCAGGTGCCTCCTATAGCCGTGATACAAGAAAACAGGAACAACCACCATTATCTGCCAAGAGCGCACCTGCCGGGCCTGCACAGAGTTCTTCTTCTTCCAGGGCATCAACAGGGCACACAAGTGATATTATTTGTCGTCGTTGTAAGGGAGGAGGTCATTATGCGAGAGAATGCAAATCTTCGCGTGTGATGATTGCTACCGAGGGTGGTGGATATGAGTCCGCTAGTGACTATGATGAGGAGACATTGGCTCTTATTACACGTGATGAACATGGTGGAGATGATTCTGATCATGAGACACAATACATGGCTCCTGAAGATGCTGACAGGTATGAATGTTTAGTTGCTCAACGTGTTTTGAGTGTGCAGGTCACACAAGTTGAGCAAAATCAGAGGCACATTTTGTTCCATACCAAGGGAGTTGTGAAGGAACGTTCTGTGCGCGTCATAATAGACGGAGGGAGCTGCAACAACTTGGCTAGCATGGAGATGGTGGAGAAGCTTTCTCTCACCACAAGACCACATCCACATCCTTACTACATCCAATGGTTCAACAACAGCGGCAAGGTTAAGGTAACACGTACTGTTCGTGTGCATTTTAGTATCTCTACATATGCTGATTATGTTGATTGTGATGTGGTACCTATGCAAGCATGTTCCTTATTACTTGGTAGACCATGGCAATTTGATAAAAATTCTGTACACCATGGTAGAAACAATCACTATACTCTTGTTCATAAGGATAAAAATATTACTTTGCTTCCTATGACTCCTGATTCAATTTTGAAAGATGATATTAATAGAGCTAATAAAGCAAAACAGGAGAAGAATAAAAGTGAAAATCAGATTGTGGCAAAAGAATTTGAGCAACAAATGAAGCCTAATAATAAACCATCTAGTGTTGCTTCTGAAATTAAATTGAAAAGTGCATGTTTATTTGCCACCAAATCTGATATTGATGAGCTAGATTTCAGCAAATCTGTTTGCTATGCTTTTGTGTGCAAAGAGGCATTATTTTCATTCGAGGACGTGCCTTCCTCTTTGCCTCCTGCTGTCACTAACATTTTGCAGGAGTTCGCTGACGTTTTTCCACAAGACGTGCCACTGGGATTACCGCCTATTCGAGGGATTGAGCATCAGATTGACTTAATTCCCAGTGCTTCACTGCCAAACCGTGCACCATACCGTACCAATCCAGAGGAGACGAAGGAGATTATGCGTCAAGTACAAGAGCTTATCGACAAAGGTTATATACGCGAATCCCTTAGTCCTTGTGCTGTTCCTATTATTCTAGTGCCGAAAAAGGATGGTACATCACGTATGTGTGTTGATTGTAGAGGCATTAATAATATTACTATTCGTTATCGTCATCCTATTCCTAGGCTAGATGATATGCTTGATGAATTGAGTGGCTCTACAATATTCTCCAAAGTTGATTTGCATAGTGGCTACCATCAAATTCGTATGAAATTGGGAGATGAATGGAAAACAGCATTTAAAACTAAGTTTGGATTATATGAGTGGTTAGTCATGCCTTTTGGGTTAACTAATGCACCTAGTACTTTCATGAGATTAATGAACGAAGTTTTACGTGCTTTCATTGGACGATTTGTGGTAGTTTACTTTGATGACATATTGATTTATAGCAGATCTTTGGAAGAACATTTGGAACATTTACGTGCTGTTTTTATTGCTCTATGTGATGCACGTTTGTTTGGTAACCTTGGGAAGTGCACCTTTTGCACCGACCGAGTATCTTTTCTTGGCTATGTTGTTACTCCACGGGGAATTGAAGTTGATAAAGCCAAGATTGGATTAGGAGGTGGCCGCAGCCCAAAACGGTCACACAAGTGAGGAGTTTTCTTGGCCTCGCTGGATTCTATAGGCGTTTTGTGAGAGATTTCAGCACCATTGCTGCACCTCTCAATGAGCTTACAAAGAAAGATGTGCCTTTTCTTTGGGGTACCGCACAGGAAGAAGCCTTCACGGTATTGAAAGATAAGTTGACACATGCTCCTTTACTCCAACTTCCTGATTTTAATAAGACTTTTGAGCTTGAATGTGATGCTAGTGGAATTGGATTAGGAGGTGTGTTATTACAAGATGGCAAACCTGTTGCATACTTTTCTGAAAAATTGAGTGGGCCTAGTCTGAATTATTCTACTTATGATAAAGAATTATATGCTCTTGTTCGGACTTTAGAAACATGGCAACATTATTTATGGCCCAAAGAATTTGTTATACATTCTGATCATGAATCATTGAAACATATTAAAAGTCAAGCTAAACTGAATCGTAGACATGCTAAATGGGTTGAATTCATTGAGACTTTCCCTTATGTCACTAAACACAAGAAGGGAAAAGAAAATGTTATTGCTGATGCTTTGTCTCGTCGCTATACTATGCTTTCACAACTTGACTTCAAAATATTTGGTTTGGAGACCATCAAAGATCAATATGTGCATGATGCTGATTTTAAAGATGTAATGCATAATTGTAAAGAAGGAAGAATGTGGAACAAGTTTGTTGTTAACGATGGATTTGTGTTTCGTGCTAACAAGCTATGCATTCCAGCTAGCTCCGTTCGTCTTTTGTTGTTGCAGGAGGCGCATGGAGGAGGATTAATGGGACACTTTGGCGTGAAGAAGACGGAGGACGTACTTGCTACACATTTCTTTTGTCCAAAGATGAGACGGGATGTTGAGCGTTTTGTTGCTCGCTGCACTACATGTCAAAAAGCTAAGTCACGCCTCAATCCTCATGGTTTATATATGCCTTTGCCTGTACCTAGTGTTCCTTGGGAGGATATATCTATGGACTTTGTTTTAGGTTTACCTCGAACAAAGAAGGGGAGGGATAGCATATTTGTTGTCGTGGATAGATTCTCGAAAATGGCACACTTTATACCATGTCATAAAAGCGATGATGCTGTTAATGTTGCTGATTTGTTCTTTCGTGAAATTATTCGCTTGCATGGTGTGCCAAATACTATTGTTTCAGATCGTGATACTAAATTTCTTAGCCACTTTTGGAGATGTTTATGGGCTAAGTTGGGGACTAAACTGCTTTTTAGTACTACTTGTCACCCCCAAACTAATGGACAAACTGAAGTAGTCAATAGAATGTTGTCTACTATGCTTAGGGCTGTTTTGAAGAATAATAAGAAAATGTGGGAGGAATGCTTGCCTCATATTGAATTTGCTTATAATCGTTCATTGCATTCTACTACTAAGATGTGCCCTTTTGAAGTTGTGTATGGTTTCCTACCTCGTGCACCTATTGATTTGTTGCCTCTTCCATCTTCGGAGAAGGTTAATTTTGATGCTAAACAACGTGCTGAATTGATTTTAAAAATGCATGAGTTAACTAAGGAAAACATTGAGCGTATGAATGCTAAATATAAACTTGCTGGAGATAAGGGTAGAAAACATGTTGTGTTTGCACCTGGAGATCTTGTTTGGTTACATTTGCGTAAGGATAGATTTCCTGATTTGCGCAAATCAAAGTTAATGCCACGTGCTGATGGTCCCTTTAAGGTGTTAGAGAAAATAAATGATAATGCATATAAACCTGAGCTGCCTGCAGATTTTGGGGTTAGTCCCACTTTTAACATTGCAGATTTGAAGCCTTATTTGGGTGAGGAAGATGAACTTCCGTCGAGGACGACTTCATTTCAAGAAGGGGAGGATGATGAGGAAATCAATACAATTGTTACACCCACAGCCCCTGCTGCTATACATACTAGACCAATTACTAGAGCTCATGCACGCCAACTAAATTACCAGGTACTTTTGTTCTTGGTAATGATTCTAATGTTCATGAGAATATGATGCTGCCTAAATTGGATACATTTGTTTTGCTTACAAATGAAGGGCCTAGCTTGGAGAAGGATGAACATTGGAGAAAGAACAAGAACGGAGTTACAAGTGATGATTTCAGGACTTTGAAGCAACCATAATGGGTGCATGAAGCCTTGGACGAAATATACAAGATGCCACTTCATAAATTTCGTCCCGAGGCTATTTTAGGTGCTGCGTCACCTTATTATTGGGCCAGGCCCATGTAATTTCGAAATACATAAGTATAGGCTATTTTTAGAGTCCGTATGTGTGGGGAAACAAGAGATAGGGTTGATTTCGGACCCCTCCACCAAGGGCCACGAAATTCCCCCCTCTTCCTCCATATATACAGCCCTTAGGGCATCGTTTAGACTGTGGGTTTTGTTTAGATTAAAAGTTCGCCATAGCTGCAACTTCGCGTACTTCGTTTGTGTTCAATGACCAGACAAAGGCGTCACAGAACCCCACCTTGATCAATAAAGCTTTCATCTTATATTCGCAATATCCAGATTGCAATCTCAGTTTCTTGCTTGTTCTTCGTTTGCTCGCAGGAAACAGACCCTCGAGGTCAGGTTGATCGTGCTCCGGCGTGGTCAATAACCTCTCGGAGTTGGTTTAGCGATTGCTAAGGCGCGACGTCCTCGCACGTTCGTAGTCGGATCGTCAAAGTCGACTGCCACCAAAGCGATATCCATCATCTCATCAAAAGACGGGACACCTTTGCCTCTATCACCGGCCGAGGTTTCCCATACGGCCCCGAACGATGTGTACAGGGTTCCGTGACACCTAACGGGTGCCCGATATTCCCGGCCACGTACCTACCGCATCATAGCCCACCCCTACGGTCAGCGCTGTCCACGGCCTCCAGTAGGCTACAAACACCAGAAACTACTTGCAACTCCTAGACAGAGGACTAGGGTGAATAAGAAGTCGAGCGGGGTCATATTTCAGGGCCCAATGCATGGTAGTAGTTGTATCTTAAATCACACATACAGATCTCAGTGCTTAAGGTCGGCTTCAATGAAACAACCCACCATGTACTCCTACATGGCCTTTCATCGATACCTTTACCAAACCGTGTTCACCACATCACTCTCATTACCGGCACGATCATTTCACTCTAGCCCATCACCCAGATGAACCAGACCTGACACGACTCTAAGCATAGCAGGCATAGCAAGGTAGGAACAACACATACATATGGCTCAAACAACTCCTACACATGCTAGTGGGTTTCATCTAGTTACTGTGGCAATGACAGGTCATGCAGAGGAAATGGGTTCAACTACCGTAGCACACAGCAGTTTGAAACACGTTGTCTTAATGCAGTAAAAGAGAGCAGAAGCGAGAACATGGGATTGTATCGATATGATCAAATGGTTGGTTGCTTGCCTGGTGGGTCGATGCACTGATATTGTTCTTCATTAGGGTAATCGTGGTACTCCTCGGAGGCAGAACCTGCCGCAGAGAACACCGATATACAACATCACCAAACACTATGCAACAATATGATGCATGCATGAGACATGGCAATATGAGTGTGTTGGGCTAATGCAACTAAGACCAGATGGATTTGAACCATTTTGAACCAAAGATTCAATTTCCAAACTCATATATGGTCATTTAAGGTGCTTTAACTTGTTCTGCAATAAACAGTAGGTTAGCTTGTTTAAGCATGCATGAAACCAGGACAGATGGATAGGTTGGATTTTTCTGATCATTTTTCATATATAACACTTTGCATTTGGAGCTATGGTTGAATTACTATGAATTTTTGAAGTTTAGAACATTTTCTAAAATTTATAAATCATTTTAGATTTATTTTAATTCCAGAAAAGGATTACTGCATCAGCATGATGTCATGCTGACCTCAGCAAGTCAACAGACTAATCCAGGTCAAACTGACCAGTGGGTCCAGGGTGTCAGTGCAATTAGTTTAGCTAAAAAATTAATTAGAACTAAACCGGATTAGTTAACAGGGCTGGGCCCCACCTGTCATTGACTCAACAGAGTCAACCAGGGCCCACCCGTGGTCAAAGTCAAGTCGGCTGCACCGACGTTTAGCCGCCCGAGCCCGACGGGGCGGCGGAAGTGATTTTGGCCGTTCCAGCCACTAAATGGGTCGCGGAAGGCATCTAAGTGGAGCTGGGGACAAACTGCAGCTCTTGGTGGAGTTAGTTGGGGTCGGGGTGGCCGGAATCGGCGCCGGCGACGACCTAGGCGGCCGCCGGAGTTCGGGTGGAGGCGAACTCGGGGCTAGGGTGTGCGGTAAGGTGCGAGGAGTGTATGGTTAGACCCTACGCGACGTGGTGAGTGCGATGGACACCGAGAGGTGGCCGGAGGATGGCTGGGAGCACGTCGGCGACGATCTCCGCGGCGGTGCGTGCGGGTGATCTTCGTGCGGTTGCTACACAGCTTGGGGGCGAGAGAGGAAGGGAAGGGGAGGTAGCTAGGCTCACAGGGCACTCGTGGAGGCAACCGGCGGGGTCGGGGACGGACTGATGCGGCGACGGTGTTGAAGGGGATCTCCGGCGACGGCGGACTCGGGCGAAGTCGGTGCGGTGGACTCGGGCCACACGAACACGCGGGGCTCGGCTAGCTCGACGAAGAGGATGGCGGCGGAGCTCCTAGACACGGCGAGACGGAGCACGGACGGCGGGGAGTGCAGCTACGGCGATGGGGCGGCGGCGGTGGCGTCGGCCATGGCTGGGGAGCGCGAGGGAGAGGAGCTGGGGAGGAGAGGAGATGTCCGAGGGGTTCGGGGGGAGAGAGGGGGAGCGATCCCCGTCATCAACTGGACGAGGGGAGCGGCAAGGCGGCGGGCAGCTGCGTGGCACGCATGCTGTGCTCGCCGTCGAGCAGCTGCCTGCCTGCCTGGCCAAGCCAAGCAGCTCGCTGGAGCGGTGGCTGGGCTGGGCCGGCAGGTGGGCCTGCTAGGTGGCGCCAGGTAAGTTTTTCCTATTTTCCTGTTTCTGTTTTTATTCTGTAAGTTTGTTGAATTTCTAAAAATACCTAGGCAACTCCAAAATTTACCAAACTGCACCTGGTCCTTGGTTGGAATATTTCCAGCAAGGAACATTTTAGTTTGGGAATATTTGAGCATTTAAAATATTTTATAAATTTTAAATGCCCAAATTCAAATATTTATGACTTAATTCAAAGACCTTAGGATGACCTAGAAAATTGTGCATCACTTTTGGCAGAGGTTCTGAACCAAGACAAAAATGATGGACATTTTGGAAGGGCATTTCAGGTTTATTGAAAATATTTTTGGTAAACCCTAGTTGGATTCAGAGGGGGCTGGGGGTTCTGTCATCCCCATTTCAAGTTTCTGATGAAAGAAGAGACATGATGCAACACTCTAATGCATGAACTAGCTAGGGTGTGACAACTCACCCCCACTCAAAAGAATCTCGTCCCATGATTTAGGTTCCTCCGGAAAGAAGGCGGGGTACTCAAGTCGAAGACGATCCTCCCTTTCCCAAGTTGCTTCCTTCTCAGAATGGTGCGACCATTGAACCTTGAGAAACTTGATATTATGACGTTGAGTGGTACGCTCGGCTTGATCGAGGATACGAACGGGGTACTCTCGATACGTGAGGTTATCTTGAACATCAAGCATTTTGTGGTCCACTCCACGGATAGGATCCGAGAAGCAACACCTGAGTTGAGAAACGTGGAAGACGTCGTGGACTCTGGAGAGATGCGGAGGTAGTTCCAATTGGTAGGCAACTTCTCCTTGTTTAGCGAGAATGCGAAAGGGTCCAATGTAGCGAGGAGCCAATTTGCCTTTGATACCGAAGCGATGGGTTCCCTTCAGAAGAGTAACCCGAAGGTAAGCCTTCTTGTCAACCTCAAGGGTCATAGCCTTATGTTTTCGGTCGTATTGACTCTTTTGACGAGATTGGGCTGTTTTCAACTTTTCACGAACAATGCGAACTTGCTCTTCTGCTTCCTGGATCATGTCCGGGCCAAAGAATTGTCTTTCCCCGGTTTTTGACCAGTTAAGAGGCGTTCGACACCTTCGTCCATAGAGAACTTCAAAAGGGGCTTTACCCAAGCTAGATTGATAGCTGTTGTTATAAGCAAATTCAGCAAATGGAAGGCATTTCTCCCAATCCATTCCAAATGAGATAACAGAAGCTCGAAGCATGTCTTCTAGAATCTGATTGACACGTTCTACCTGACCACTTGATTGAGGGTGAAAGGCAGTGCTAAAGGAAAGGCGGGTTCCCATAGCATTTTGGAAACTTTCCCAAAATCGAGAGGTGAAGAGACTTCCTCGATCCGAGTTAATTTCCAGTGGAACACCATGAAGAGACACTATTCGGGAGATGTATAAGTCTGCTAATTGACTAGCGGTTATACTCTCGCGAACAGGTAAGAAATGGGCTACTTTGGAAAGACGATCGACAACGACGAAGATAGCGTTATTCCCTCTCTTGGTCCAGGGAAAACTGGTAATGAAATCCATACCAATTTTGTCCCATTTCCATTCAGGAATAGCTAAGGGTTGAAGGGTGCCAGCAGGCCGTTGATGCTCTGCTTTTACACGACGACAGACGTCGCAGCTAGCAAAAAACTGAGCAATGTCTCTCTTCATCCTAGTCCACCAGAACCTCTGGCGTAGGTCCTGATACATCTTAGTACTACCAGGATGAATGGTGAGAGGAGATTCATGAGCCTCCTTAGGGATCAACTGCCGTAGATGCTGGTTCTTGGGAACCACTAAACGGTTCTCAAAGTACACAACACCATGATCATTTGTGGAGAAACATCTAGCACCTCCGCTAGCAATGTTCTCCTTGATCCTAGATATTCCTTTATCTCGCTTTTGGGCAGCGGTGATTTGATCCGTAAGAGTAGGTTTCGCCACCAAGGTGGAAAGAAAACCTTGAGGAACAATGTGAAGGTTAAGCTTCCGAAATTCCTCATGGAGAAGCGGTTGACTTTGTTGTAACATCAGATTGTTACAATAAGATTTATGACTTAGTGCATCAGCCATGACGTTGGCCTTTCCTGGGGTGTAAGTTATCCCTAAGTCGAAATCCGTAATCAACTCAACCCAACGTCTTTGCCTGAGATTCAAATCCGGTTGGGTGAAGATGTACTTCAGACTTTGGTGATCGGTGAAGATTTCTCAACGATTACCGAGGAGGTAATGTCGCCAGGTTTTAAGTGCATAGACTACAGCTGCAAGCTCTAGATCATGAGTAGGATAATTCTCCTCATGTGGGTGCAATTGCCGTGAAGCGTAAGCAATTACGTGTCGATCTTGCATGAGAATGCAACCTAGTCCTTGTCACGAGGCGTCGCAATAAATAACAAAGTCCTTAGAGAAATCTGGTGGTACCAATACGGGAGCAGATGTCAGGCGTCTTTTCAGTTCCTGAAGGCTGTGCTCACATTGTGGAGTCCACTCGAACTTTTTATCTTTCTTGAGGAGTTCAGTTAGAGGTTTGGCAACTTTGGAGAAGTTCTCGACAAAGCGGCGATAATAGCTCGCTAAGACAAGGAAACTCCGAACTTGCTTGACCGATTCAGGTGGAGTCCAACTAAGGACGGCTTGAACTCGCTCGGGATTAACAGCAATACCTTTACCAGAAATTACATGCCCTAGATAGGTCACTTCTGGCAACCAAAATTCGCATTTGGAGAACTTGGCATAAAGGCGATGCTCTCAAAGTTTCATCAACACTAGCCTTAGATGTTCGGCATGTTCTTCCTCGTTCTTGGAGTAGATGAGTATATCATCGAGGTAGACCACGACGAATTTATCCAAATACTCCATGAAGGTTGAGTTCATTAAACGAGAGAAAGTGGCTGGAGCGTTGGTTAAACCGAAGGACATGACGGTGTACTCGTATTGGCCATAACGAGTAACAAAGGCCGTTTTAGGAATGTCCCCGTTCCGGATTTTGATTTGATGGTAGCCCAACCTCAAATCCATTTTAGAGTAGACTGAGGATCCTGCGAGCTGATCATACAAGTCGTTCATCCTGGGGAGCGGATACTTGTTCTTGATTGTGACCATGTTGACTGGCCGATAATCTACAACCATCCAGTCCGTACCATCCTTCTTGTTGACGAAGAGGACAGGGGAAGCCCATGGAGACGAACTAGGACGGATGAAACCCTTTTTCAAGGACTCATCGAGTTGTTTCTTAAGCTCGGCTAGTTCAAAAGGTGCCATCTTATAGGGTCTTCTAGAAATTGGGACAGTTCCTGGAATGAGATCTATTACGAACTCGACATCTCTGTCAGGTGGAACACCTGGCAATTCTTCTTGAAAGACATCCGGAAAGTCACGGACTACCGGAACGTCTTCGAGGTCTGGCAATGGGCTGGCGTTAAGAGAATATAGCTGTCGTTTGGCTACTCGGGTCAAGACATTGACTATCTTCCCCGAAGGATGGGTGAGTTGAACAGTCCTAGAGAAGCAATCAATCTTGGCATGATGGGCTGACATCTAGTCCATACCCAAGATGATATTAATATCCGAAGATTTGAGGGCTATCAAAGATCCGAGAAAAACAAGTCTGTCGACTTGAATTTCATTTCCATGGCTTACTCTAGAGGTTTGCCATCTAGAACCAGGAGTAGAAATTTCCATAGTGGACGGCATGTCACAGAATGCGGTGTTATGCAAACGAGCATAATTTTCGGATATGAAAGAATGAGATGCTCCTGTATCGAAAAGAACAGATGCCGGGTGGCAATTAACAAGGAGCGTACCGAGAACGACATTGGGATCCTCTTGAGCTTCCTCAGCAGAGATACAGTTGACATGGCCACGTGCAGCGGTGGCTGGCTTGGCGTAGAACACTTTCCCTGTCGGCTTGCCACGGCCAACAGCTTTTCCAGATTGGTTGGGGTTGGTCTGGGACACTCGCGCAGATAGTGGCCCGATTCTCCACATTTAAAGCAAGTCACAGAGCTGGTACGTGGGGGAGCACTGTTGGTTGGACCATCATAGGGATTGGTTGGTGCAAACTGTTGGGCGGGGCGAGGCGCCTGGAAGGATGGCCTCGATGTGAACCTGGGTGGTAGGGCAGTGTTAGGCACCCACACGCGGAGCTTCTGAGGACCAGCACCGGATGAATAACCCAGGTCACGGCCATGCTTGCGTGTTGCTTCATAATCGGTCTGACCAGACTCAGCACTGATGGCTTTGTTAACAAGCTTCTGAAAAGATGTGCACTCATGCAGACGGAGGTCACGGCGAAGCTCAGGGCTAAGTCCCTTGCGGAACCTTGCTTGCTTCTTTGCATAAGTAGAGACTTCCTCAGTTGCATACCGTGCTAGGTTACCGAACTCCCTGCTGTATGCATCCACAGAGAGTCGGCCTTGAGTGAAACTACAGAACTCCTCACGTTTACGGTCCATGAGACCCTCCGGAATGTGATGTTCACGGAAAGCCTCGCTGAATTCAGCCCAAGTAGTGACATGGCCCGCTGCGCGCATAGCTCCATAGTTCTCCCACCATAGACTGGCGGGGCCTTCAAGATGATATGCAGCAAAAGTGACCTTATCAGCCTCAGCTACTAGCGCGGAACGCAGTTTGTGAGTAATACTGCGAAGCCAGTCATCGGCGTCGAGGGGCTCGATGGAGTGGTGGAAGGTGGGTGGATGTAACTTGATGAAATCACTGAGTGACACCAAGTTATTCCTCTGATGCTGTGCTGTGTTTTGCTCGATGCGCTCCAACAAACGGTTAGTCTCCCGCTTGTTTCTCTCGGCTTCCAGCATAACTTTGGCCAGAGAGGGAGGGTGAGGCAGGTTTGTTCCCCCAGCTCTGCTGCCTTCGGCCTGCTCTAGGGGAGCAGGGTTGGTGCGGGTGTTAACCATCCTAGGAAAACAAAGCAATGGTTTAGTCCAGGATGATAGGATTTTGACATAGAAATGTAGAATGTAATGGATAACTTGGAATGTAAGATGATCATCCGTATGACATGGTAGATACAGAAACTGCTTCTTTTATTCCATCGTCATACACACCATACAAGGTTTAGTACAGAACCAAACAAAGTACTACTACAGTGAAAAGAGGATTACATCTCATCGGAGGCATTCCGAGCTCCTATACATTATTTTTCTACACCTCCGGAAGGCGGTACAAGCTAAGTCATATCCCACGAGTCATGCAGGATGGTGGACGATACAGCTAGTACGATACTAGTGATACTACTACTAACTCAGACAGCTCCGTAGTAGTCTTCATAGAAGTCACCTCCATAGCCTGGAAGCTCAACATGATCATCCGAAAACAGTCGGTCCCGTGGAGCTTGTGGACCATAGGGACTAGGATGAGGTCTTGGAGCAATAAACGGTGGCCTGCGGGGACCACGAGGTGGGGTGATGCCTCCTACATCACGCCAATCCATCACGTCTGGTAGAGCAGATCTCACAGGATAGAGATCTCGCATATCCATATATCCAGCTTGCACAGCCGGTGCAAACCGAGTCAAAGTGGCCCAATGATCAGCACGGGTATTGAAAAGCTCTAGTCTCAAGGCCCGATTTTCACGGTCCTTGTCTTCAAGCAACTGTGCAGTGATGCGGGTCCGTGAATCCTCCTGAGTGGAGTCAGCATAGATAGCCTGGAGATAACCTTGTGCTCCTGGAAGTGATGCCGGCATATACCGGAAGTCAGAGTCCCGAAATAGACCAGTCCTGACTCGCATGATGGTCATCATAGAGTAGGCAGCATCCTGCACAGCCATCTCAATAGTAACCCCGAGTCCATAGGAGCAGTGGAGGGGCTCGGTAGATCCAGGATAAGATGGAAATATCCTGACAGTGCAAAGATATTGACTTTGATTAAAGTCTCAGAATTGCTCTTCGACCGTGTACTCAGGATACCAACGGTATCCAGCCTCAGTCATTACCCTGACCAACATAGCAGTATGGCCGGGTACATCTAGACATTGAGTCAAACGAACCACTTGATTCTGAGGACGGGTCGCCATCTGGAACATGATAAACACAAGACATTAAGATTCCTAGCAGAAATTGGATAGCATAACGGCTATAAATGCTCAAAAGGATTTTGAGGCATTTGACAAAGAATTGCATAGACACTCAACAACATCATATCAAGGTTCTGGGTCCATCTTAGCAACATAATGGGGTAGTAGAGCTGAACTAGGCTTGTAACCATCAAACCTATAAGGTACTACTGATTAGTAACACATGAACCTGATAGAGAAGAGAGATCCTAGTCCTTAACCCCCGGTAGAAGAATAGAATGACTCAGATCAGAATGTTATGAGATAAAGGAGTAAAAAGAGCCTTACATTCCGTCCCACAAACAATTCCCCTACATATAACTAAAGCATTTCTAGACTCAACATCAACCAGTTTGGCTTGGAGAACCTATAGGCAGTCCGGCTCTGATGCCAACGCTGTCAGGACCCCGACTCGATGCCACATCGATCTAGCATGTAACACCTCATATCACTTTGCGGCCTCACGCACGGTATTCCCACGGGTGTCTTCTTACCTTTGCCCAGGACCGTTTGCGCCTTTTGGCACACGTATATGATAGTGTCGCTAGCATCCATATGATAAAGAGCCCGGGCTGACATGGCTAGTCGTAAACCCAAAGTGGCACAGACTTATAGGGACAGGCATCCATGACCTAGCATCGAACGTGTCGGTCATCAGCAAGTGAATCCGGGCTGTAGCACTGGGCTAGCAGGACTCTGGTAAACCGGGCTGTAGCGGGCTAACAGGACTCCGGTATCCATCGCGTGACATTTCCCCGAAGGGACAGACACAGGAACGAAGAAGGACACATGCCGGCCAGCCTAAGTGTTCCGGAGCAGTAGCAAGCTACCAAGGCTCAGTGGAGACACTAGGAGACATTTCCCAGTAAGAGAGGCTACTAAGAATAAACAACTAGATAGTCAGATCCCACACATACCAAGCATTTCAATCATACACACAATATGCTCGATATGTGCAAATACAACAAGGCATCACAACATGACTCTACGACACCAGTACTTTATTTAAGGCTCAGAGAGCCATACATATCAGACACACAAGTACGGGTCACATGAACCTGCATTCAAGTCATACAAGCCAACAGCGAAAGTAACTTGTCTGAGTACAGACAACTAGTAAAATAAAAGAGGCTTGGAAAGCCTGGCTATACTACGTGGTCCTTCACAAGCTCAGGATCACCACCTGGGCCTCGGTCTACTCATCGATGTCAACGTCTACGAAGAATCCATCAGAAGGGGTTGCAGCGTCTTCTGAAAAATGTAGTTAAAGCATCATGAGTACAAAGGTACTCAGCAAGACTTACATCAGATCCTACATACATGCACATTATCAAGGGGGTTGGTGGGGTTATTGCAGCAAGCCAGCTTTGACTCTTGGCTAAGCTATCCTATGATACACCAACTTGAAATGGTTTTGCACACGCGAGTCCACCACTCACCACTTCAATACACCACCGAGGATCCACCTCCATCATCCTACGGAAGAGCCATCCTCGGCACTCACGCTTATCTTGAGATTTTTAGTAGTATCCATTTACTTGTCTATGAACTGTATAGGCAACCAAGTAGTCCTTTACCGCGGACGTGGCTATTCGAATAGATAATGTTAACCCTGCAGGGGTGTACTTCTTCATACATGTTTCCACCACTTAGCGTCTGCACACGACATGTGGTCGGCAGACTTCAAGCGAAAGCCGACGTGGGTGTAGACCACGACCTACCTAAACACCTAAGTCTCTAGTCCAGGTTTATCGCCTATCCAGGTTCCATCCGCAGGGAGTCCGGCCGAGGTTTCCCATATGGCCCCAAACGATGTGTACAGGGTTCCGTGACACCTAACGGGTGCCCGGTATTCCCGGCCACGTACCTACCGCATCACAGCCCACCCCTACGGTCAGCGCTGTCCATGGCCTCTAGTAGGCTACAAACACCAGAAACTACTTGCAACTCCTGGACAGAGGACTAGGGTGAATAAGAAGTCGAGCGGGGTCATATTTCAGGGCCCAATGCATGGTAGTAGTTGTATCTTAAATCACACATACAGATCTCAGTGCTTAAGGTCGGCTTCAATGAAACAACCCACCATGTACTCCTACATGGCCTTTCATCGATACCTTTACCAAACCGTGTTCACCACATCACTCTCATTACCGGCACGATCATTTCACTCTATCCCATCACCCAAATGAACCAGACCTGACAGGACTCTAAGCATAGCAGGCATAGCAAGGTAGGAACAACACATACATATGGCTCAAACAACTCCTACACATGCTAGTGGGTTTCATCTAGTTACTGTGGCAATGACAGGTCATGCAGAGGAAATGGGTTCAACTACCGTAGCACACAGCAGTTTGAAATGCGTTGTCTTAATGCAGTAAAAGAGAGCAGAAGCGAGAACATGGGATTGTATGATATGATCAAATGGTTGGTTGCTTGCCTGGTGGGTCGATGCACTGATATTGTTCTTCGTTAGGGTAATCGTGGTACTCCTCGGAGGCAGAACCTGCCGCAGAGAACACCGATACACAACATCACCAAACAATATGCAACAATATGATGCATGCATGAGACATGGAAATATGAGTGTGTTGGGCTAATGCAACTAAGACCAGATGGGTTTGAACCATTTTGAACCAAACATTCAATTTCCAAACTCATATATGGTCATTTAAGGTGCTTTAACTTGTTCTGCAATAAACTGTAGGTTAGCTTGTTTAAACATGCATGAAACTAGTACAGATGGATAGGTTGGATTTTTCTGATCATTTTTCATATATAACACTTTGCATTTGGAGCTATGGTTGAATTACTATGAATTTTTGAAGTTTAGAACATTTTCTGAAATTTATAAATCATTTTAGATTTATTTTAATTCCAAAAAAGGATTACTACGTCAGCATGATGTCATGCTGACCTCAGCAAGTCAACAGACTGGTCCAGGTCAAACTGACCAGTGGGTCCAGGGTGTCAGTGCAATTAGTTTAGCTAAAAAATTAATTAGAACTAAACCGGATTAGTTAACAGGGCTGGGCCCCACCTGTCATTGACTCAACAGAGGCAACCAGGGCCCACCTATGGTCAAAGTCAAGTCGGCTGCACCGGCGTTTAGCCGTCGGCGAGCCCGACGCGGCGGCGGAAGTGATTTTGGCCGTTCCGCCACTAAATGGGTCGCGGAAGGCATCTAAGTGGAGCTGGGGACAAACCGCAGCTCTTGGTGGAGTTAGTTGGGGTCGGGGTGGCCGGAATCGGCGCCGGCGACGACCTAGGCGGCCACCGGAGTTCGGTTGGAGGCGAACTCGGGGCTAGGGTGTGCGGTGAGGTGTGGGGAGTGTATGGTTAGACCCAACGCGACGTGGTGAGTGCGATGGACACCGAGAGGTGGCCGGAGGATGGCCGGGAGCACGTCGGCGACGATCTCCGCTGCGGTGCGTGCGGGTGATCTTCGTGCGGTTGCTACACAGCTCAGGGGCGAGAGAGGAAGGGAAGGGGAGGTAGCTAGGCTCACAGGGCACTCGTGGAGGCAACCGGCGGGGTCGGGGACGGACTGATGCGGCGACGGCGTTGAAGGGGATCTCCGGTGATGGCGGACTCGGGCGAAGTCGGTGCGGTGGACTCGGGCCACACGAGCACGCGGGGCTCGGCTAGCTCGACGAAGAGGATGGCGGCGGAGCTCCTAGACACGGCGAGACGGAGCACGGACGGCGGGGAGCGCGGCTACGGCGATGGGGCGGCGGCGGTGGCGTCGGCCATGGCTGGGGAGCGCGAGGGAGAGGAGCTGGGGAGGAGAGGAGATGTCCGAGGCGTTCGAGGGAGAGAGGGGGAGCGATCCCCGTCATCAGCTGGACGAGGGGAGCGGCGAGGCGGCGGGCAGCTGCATGGCACGCATGTTGTGCTCGCCGTCGAGCAGCTGCCTGCCTGCCTGATCAAGCCAAGCAGCTCGCTGGAGCGGTGGCTGGGCTGGGCCGGCAGGTGGGCCTGCTAGGTGGCGCCAGGTAAGTTTTTCCTATTTTCCTGTTTCTGTTTTTATTCTGTAAGTTTGTTGAATTTCTAAAAATACCTAGGCAACTCCAAAATTTACCAAACTGCACCTGGTCCTTGGTTGGAATATTTCCAGCAAGGAACATTTTAGTTTGGGAATATTTGAGCATTTAAAATATTTTATAAATTTTAAATGCTCAAATTCAAATATTTATGACTTAATTCAAAGACCTTAGGATGACATAGAAAATTGTGCATCACTTTTGGCAGAGGTTCTGAACCAAGACAAAAATGATGGACATTTTGGAAGGGCATTTCAGGTTCATTTAAAATATTTTTGGTAAACCCTAGTTGGATTCAGAGGGGGCTGGGGGTTCTGTCATCCCCATTTCAAGTTTCTGATGAAAGAAGAGACATGATGCAACACTCTAATGCATGAACTAGCTAGGGTGTGACAGCAACAACATGTAAGTCAAGCTTAAAAACGGTACAAAAAGCCCAAGGATTAATTGTGCATCAAATTTAGACAAAACCCAGATTGAACATGGCAATAACATCTAACCCAACCACTGTTGTTCGCAGTCACAAACAAATGGATCGGTCTGATCCATAAAATCAACATCCTATGCAAAAAACATTTATTGGAGGATGACTAAAAGTTGTTGTAAATAGAAGTCGAGAATGTTCAGAAGCCCATTTGTCCACCTGAAACTTCTTTTTTTGCTGTTCAACATGTCCGACCGTGAGAAATCTCTTGTTGACAAACTTAAGCCTCATGGACAATACTAACCTCGAATTCAACAGGAGGAATGTGACAAAGCTTCTGTTTGCCTGGTTGGATGCATATCCTTCCATCGTTATTGTCCTCAAATGAATGTCATGCGAATTGAAAACAGTTAAGGTCTGAAAAAAGAGTATATCGAAAGAGCGACAACTGAATGGTTAATTCTAGTACAATATATACGGTCTTTCAATGTGCATGAAATAATCACCTTTATATATAAATGCTCCAGACATCGAAAGCATCGCAGCAAGCGAATAATTATGTCCAGATCATAACTAAACATTCCGATATATAAGATCTTGACAGAATCCAGTTGCATTGATAGGCTATCCATGGACAAACTCCTCATTGAGCATATAACATAATATTAGTACCCAAAGTGCACTCCAAGATGATATAAAACCTATGTGCACAAATGAAAAATGAAGCTTATGATTACAATTGTGTAGATGATAATATACGCTACCTGAAAAAGTGAGGAGCCAAACAGTAACTTGTCGTGATCATTAAACGGATCACGAATTACACCCAAGGTCTCCAGTTTGGGCACAGAGACGATAGTTATTTGTGAAGGTTTATAACAATAATGACGGAGCAACCTTTGAAGTAAAGGGGCATCTTCGATGATGAGTTGTTGTCCTTCAAAAAAAATTCAAATGCTTTTAAGGTGAGGCGACTTTATTTGGAGACAACTGGTAGGGATTTCTATTCCCAAAACAATTAGCAAGCGCTCTAGGGCAGGGCAACTAGAGTGGATGATGATGTGCAGTGAGGCCTCCGACAGATAAACCACCACAAGCGGAAGGTGTTTTAGCAGTGGGAGTCGAAGCATTTGTACCGGATCGTATGGTAGATGGCACCAGGGGAAGGTGGCGGTGTGGAGAGAGGAGGAAAACCACAAGATGGACAACGTAGGTGTGGGCACAAATTCTTGGTGTTCGATTCATGGTATGAAACTTTCTTGGTAATGGTAGAACTCAAACTATCTGGAGTTTTTTGAATTCAAGGGATGTCAACCAAGCGTCAACCATGTAGGGTATGGATAGCAGGTAGCATGTCGGGATGTAGAGGCATTGAACGGGGCCCTGCTGGTGAGAGGAGACGATGGCCCTGAGGAGATCAAATTCAGGAAGCACATATATCTGATGACAATCGAGATTGAGGGGCGCAGTGCGCCATAGAGGGCGCCATCGAGTTGAGAGGACTTGTGTGTGGTAGCAATCCTTGATGGGGAGAAGCAAGATGATCTACCCAAGGATGTCGTCCGGGAGATCGCAGATGCGGTCCACCAGAGATTCTATGGGTTACTCAGGCCCAGGTGGGGGGCCTCGCCACTTCTCCCTGCGCTGCCGGGTCTTGGATCTACAACCGGCGTCGCCGCTGGTAGGAGCCTCATCTTCCTGGCGCTGGGGCCAGCCGACTCCATTTTCCTTGCGGGCGTCGCGCCGAGGTCATGGGTTTGAGAAGAGTAGCCAGAGACGAGCCTAGTGGAAGTGCGAGTGGGGAAGAAGGACGGCTGGGGTTTCCTATAGGAGTGGAAGAAGAGGAGCAGGCGTTTTCTGTACGAGTGACAAAGAAGGTGAGCGGGGTTTTTCTGTACGAGTGAGGAAGACAGGGAGCGTGAGGACTTGGGGGCGACGGAATCGGGAGAGTCCAGCGAGCTGTAGTATAAGTTTATTTAGATTTGCGAGCTGCAGTATAAGTGGGAGCGAGAAGGAAGGAGGGTTTTTCTTGGATCGCCCCCTCTTGAAGAAATATGGGATTCTCCTCACAAAAAACAAAAACAAATGGGCTTTAAGATGGATAGGCTTTTGTATTGGCCCAGTCGGCTGCCCATGTTTCGTACTGGAGGGCCTTAACACTAGAGGCAGCACATTAGAGACACTCTCCAGCTCTCCAGCTTATTGCCCATTTGAAAGAGAATAAGAGACGCCTCCAGCTTAATTATGGCTCCTCATCGGTCAACGTACGAATAAGCTTATTCCATCTTACGTTGGTCACTCTACCTCGTTAAAATGTAGGGATACCTGGAGCACCGTGAGGTCAGCTGATAGTAGGTTCCACTAAAATTGAGGTTTGTGCTTCCGTTTGCACAAATAGATACGATATGGAGATAGATGTCAAGACCCCGACTCAATGCCACATCGATCTAGCATGTAACACCTCATATCACTTTGCGGCCTCACGCATGGTATTCCCACGGGTGTCGCTTTACCTTTGCCCGGGACTGTTTGCGCCTTCTGGCACACGTATATGATAGTGTCGCTAGCATCCATATGATAAGGAGCCCGGGCTGACATGGCTAGTCGTAAATGCAAAGTGGCACAAACTTACAGGGACAGGCATCCATGACCCAGCATCGAACGTGTCGGTCATTAGCGAGTGAATCCAGGCTGTAGCACTGGGCTAGCAGGACTCCGGTTAACCGGGCTGTAGCGGGCTAACAGGGCTCCGGTATTCATCGCGTGACATTTCCCCGAAGGGACAGAACAGGAACGAAGAAGGACACATGCCGGCCAGCCTAAGTGTTCCGGAGCAGTAGCAAGCTACCATGGCTTAGTGGAAGCACTAGGAGACATTTCCCGGTAAGAAAGGCTACTAAGGATAAACAACTAGATAGTCAGATCCCACACATACCAAGCATTTCAATAACATACACACAATATGCTCGATATGTGCAAATAAAACATGGCATCACAACATGACTCTACAATTCAAATATTTTATTCAATAGGCTCCAAGGAGCGAGATATTACAAACATAGGTCTCGTGACCCAACATTCAGAGCATACAAGTCAAAGCACATGCGGAAGCTTAACATGTCTGAGTACAGACATCTACAAATGAAAAAGGCTGAGAAGCCTGGCTATCTAGTAGATCCTGCTGAGGGCACAAGATCGTAGCTGAGGTAACAAGCTAAACATCGAAGTCCATGCGGACCTACTAACGAGACCGAAGTCTCTCTGCAGAAACACAAAATAGGCAAACATGGGTACAAATGTACCCAGCAAGACTTACATCAGAACTAACTACATATGCATCATTATCAACAAAGGGGATGGTGGGATTTAACTGCAGCAAGCCAGCTTTGACTCGGTGGCTATCCTGAACTACTACTGCAAGTAACTCTTTTGAGGTGGCGCACACGAGTCCACATATTCACCATATCAATACACCACTATGGATCCGCTCCCATCTCCCTACGAGAATGCCATCCATAGCACTCACGCTTATCTTGCGTATTTTAGAGTATCCACTTCCACTTGTCTATGAACTGTTATAGCCAACCCAGAAGTCCTTTACCGCGGACACGGCTATTCGAATAGATCATTTATAACCCTGCAGGGGTGCACTTCTTCACACACGCTCTCGCCACTTACCACCATGTACACGTCGTGTATCTCGGCAACCTTCAAACGGAAGCCTGGCGAGGGAGTCGGCCACGACCTGACTAACCACACAAGTCTCTAGTCCAGGTTTATCGCCTATTCGGGTTCCATCCGCGAGGAGTTCCGGCCGGAGTTTCGCTCACAGCGCCAAACGATGTGTGCAGGGTTCCCGAGACACCAAACGGGTGCCCGGTACACCGTTCCACGGTGTATCTACTGCATCATAGCCCACCCCTAGGGTCAGCGCTACGCTCGGCCTCCAACACATATCCTATAAACACCAGAAACTAGCTGCAACTCCTGGACAGAGGACAGGGGCGGTTAATAAGTCGAGAGAGTCAATTAAGGATCCCAATGTGTGGTAGTAGCTGTTCATGGATCACAAACACAGAACTCAGTTCCTGAGGACGGCCTCAATGAGACAACCACCATGTACTCCTACATGGCCTCTCACCGCTACCTTTACCAAATCGTATTCACACACTTAGCTCTCAACAGTAGGACATGTTCACACACCTCCGATTCATCCCGGATGAATCAGACCTGACACAACTCTAAGCAATAGCAGGCATGACAAACAAGCATGAATGAGTAGGCACATCAGGGCTCAAACAACTCCTACTCATGCTAGTGGGTTTCATCTATTTACTGTGGAAATGACAGGTCATGCAGAGGATAAAGGGGTTCAACTACCGCAGCAAGTAAATAGATGAATCGTTGTTGTCCTAATGCAGTAAAAGACAGCAGGAGAGAGAGAGAGTCGGATTGTATCGGAATGAACAAGGGGGTTTTTCTTGCCTGGCACTTCTGAAGATAGCATTGTGTCTTCATCAGTGTCAACGATCACAACATCGGAACATCGTCTACCGAGAGGGGACAAATACCGGCAATAGAGAAGGAAACACAATCAATGCAATGCACAATATGATGCATGCTCATGACATGGCAATATGAGTGTGTTGGCCTAATGCAACTTGTCGGAGTAATTGGACACGGATACCCCGAAGACGGAAAGACGATATTCCAAGACATCGGGGATAGCAAAGCCCCTCAGTCTGACTCCCCGGCCGCCCAGGCCGACTGCAGGCTGCGGACTGCACCACCAGACCAACTTCGGGCTGCCGACTGCACCACCAGGCCGACTGCTGGCTGCCGACTCCCCGGCCGCCCAGGCCGACTGCTGGCTGCCGACTCCCCGGCCTCCCAGGCCGACTCCAGGCTGCCGACTCCCCGGCCGCCCAGGCCGACTGCTGGCTGCCGACTCCCCGGCCGCCCACGCCGACTGCGGGCTACCGACTGCACCACCAGACCGACTGCTGACTGCCGACTCCGACATGACGACCGTACCCAGCACTGTTCACGAGACACCCCAGCCATCATGTACAGTGTCACTAGTCCCCTGGCACTATTTATGAAGTGACCCAGGGGACAAGGATGACACCCCACCATGCCTTGCCCATGCCACCACTTAGCTTACTTCCTAAGCTAGCTATGCCTATATATATGGGCACACATCCATCCATCCAGGAGGGACTCACACTCACGCATGAGCACCCACATGCATGCTCACGACCATGAGCATGGCCGGCCACTAGCATGCCACATATGAGGCATATACGAGGCCAGATGCCTATGGCACTGACCTCAGATACAGCTTCAGGAGCACTCTGTACCAGATATAACAGATATACTCAGACATGCAGGAGTATGGGTGTTATCTCTCCGGAGAGCCCCGAACCTGGGTAAACTAGCGCGTGCTACTCGCATACCCGTCCCTGGATATTCCGGCAGCAGTCTTGCCCTCACACGAAGCCACCCTGTGGCATATGTCGTCTTGCACCCCCCCCCCCCCGTGAGAATACCACGACATTTGGCCCCCACCGTGGGGCGGTACTATGCTACCGCGCCGCTGCTGGTTTCGCAGTCCAGGCGGGACCATCTTCGTCATCACCGCCGCAGCGTCGCGCCGTCTCTCCGGTAGCGCTCGGGGGCTCGACTTCGACCCGCCCCCGAAGCGGTCGCGTGGGACGGTGCGTCCTCATCGTCGGCTCGCCGCCTTCGTCATCGCCACCGTTGCGACGCCGGCCGTCCGTCCGCGCACGCGCCATGCACGGGGCCTCGCTTCGGTCGGCCGCATCCGCCCACGCGCCCATTGCATCTGCTCCCCTCTGTGTTGCGCCTTGCTCTGGCCGAAACGCGCGTTGGCTCTTCCATATTCCATTTATGCAAGCTAGCTAGATGCAAGTCAAACTTTGGTCATACACCATCCATACACCACCCAAAAAGTCTTTCGGATGCAAGTCAGATACGCATCCCAGACTATAGCCATACATGCCTTGTACATGCATCAGACAACACTTGCATACTCGCCAGACATTCTCCGGATGATGGCCATACACTACGCGTGCACAACCCACGCATCAGCCGGATACAAGTTGGACAGAGGTTGTATATTGGTCAGATAATAGCCGGCCTCTGGTCAGATAACGACCAGACGCTAGCTGGTCTTCGCTCCGCATTGAGTGCTGCGCTCCTCCTAAGCCTCCTCTCCTGCCTGCGCATGTTGATGCTGTCGCTAGCCACCACATCCAACCATCGGGCCTCATCGTTGACCCGCTGGATCGGCTGCTACCTCGACCGCACGAGCCTCCTCCGCCCCTGCCCGTCGCCGGCTGCCTCCTGGGCTGCCAGCCCAGCGGCCAGCTTCCTGCGGTCGTCCCGCCAGCCGCACAACCCACGGCCCGCGCCGACTGCGCCGCCTGCCGGGTCGGCGTGCCCTGGCCGGCTCCGCCTCACCTGCCTGCTGGGTCGCCACTCCGCGCCGGCTTCGGGTCGCCGGCGCTGCCCCGCCTCGCGACGCCCAGCTGCTGCTCCGCGTCTGCACGCCCAGCTTCACAAGCAGGCCGTCGCCGCCTGCTGGTTCCACACGCACCCGGCAAGGCTTCGGCTCCCCCGCCTCCGCGTGCCGGCCTCGGGGCTGGCTCCCCGCGTCGACCCGGCCACCCCATGCCGGGTCCGGCTCCCCGCGTCAACTCGGCCGCCAACTCACCGCCCCAAGCGCCGGCTTCGCCCGGCCGGCGTCGCCCGGCCGGCTTCGCCCGAGTCCTCGTGCTCCTCGCTGACGCGTCCGCCTCCGCCTCACGACCGCGGCCGACCCTCGCCTTCCCAGCCTCCGACTCGCTGTGCCGAGCCGCCTCCGCTTCCCGGCCACGCACGACCCAGCATCTTCGGGCCCGCCGGCTGGCTCCCGTCCGACTGCAGCTCCCCGCCGCCTTCCCGCACTGGCTCAGCCACGCGCGCCCGTGTCCGACTCCGGTCGAGGCTGCCTGCGCCTCCGCGCAACGTGCCGACTCCCCTGCCACGCCTCTGGCCGGCCGGGTCACGCGCCTCCACTGCCAGCTCCCGGGTCGGGCGCCGTGTCCGGCTGTGCCACGCGTGCCCCTGCCGGGTCCCGCTCCAGCCGTATGACGAGGCCAGCGCCTGAAGAAGAGAAAAAAGAGAGAGAGGCCGGCTGGGAGAAAAAGAAAAAGGCCGATTGCCCGCTGTAGCCGGCTGCTCGTGCAAAGGAAAAGAGGTCCGACTGACCAAGTCAATAGCCGGCTGAAAAAAAAAGAAAGAGAAAGAAATGTGTGTCCGATTGCCAGATGTGCGGCCGACCTCTGGCTGCCTGGCCGGCTGCAAAAAGCCCGACTGCTGTGTCGGAGTCCGCCGCCAAGCCAGCTGAAAAAAAAGACAAAGTAGTCGCCGGGAGATCCGGCCTGACTGCTCAGCAGTCGCCCCGAATCTCGGGGGCTACACCCAGCAGGTGCGCTGACGCGCCCCCGCGAAGAAGAGAAAGTAGTCGCTGGGAGATCCGGCCCGACTGCTCAGCAGTCGCCCCGAATCTCGGGGGCTACACCCAGCGGGTGCGCTGACGCCCCCTGCGAAGAAGAAGACAAAGTAGTCGCCGGGGGATCCGGCCCGACTGCTCAGCAGTCGCCCCGAATCTCAGGGGCTACACCCCGCGGATGCGCTGACGCGCCCCCGCGAAGAAGAAGACAAAGTAGCCCCCGAGATTCGGGCCGACTGCTAAGCAGTCGGGCCGGATCTTCCGGCGACTACTCCCCTTTGCACCAAATAGGAAACGAGGATAATGCGCAGGCTGGCGCCCGCCTTGTCTTGACCGTCATGGCTTGCGTCATGAGCACCTCGCGAGGTACTCCTTGCCTTGATCTCTCCGCCTCCTCGCGAGCCTGCCTGGTGAGGCCACCCCTGAGGAAGACTTGTGTCATCCTCCCCACGAGGCTTGGCCCCTCGCGAGGGTCTTGAACTTGGGTTGATGAAGACTGGACGTACTGGGCCACTGCTTGAGCCACGCTGCATGCCGCAGGTAGGCAAGTCTGGGGACCCCCGTTCCCATAACGCCGACAGTAGCCCCCGGGCCCAAGGCGCGCTCGGATTTGGCTTAGCAGCGAAGCCAAAGGGCAAGTGCGGAGTGCCACGGGCCCCAACAGCCTGCGGCCTTGGTCGCCGCATGACAACTGATGGGACGTGGGCGTCTCCGCTTCCCCATGCTCCCCAAATATCCGCCTGGCTAGGCAGCCACGAAGCTTTACACAGTTATTTCCTCTTTGCCGCCCACGTGCTTCTTGTTCCCCTCTCTTCCTCGAACCTTTGTTTCCGCTTCCAATCTGACTTGGGCCCTGCCCCCTCCATCGCCATAGCGTCAACCAACAAAGAGAAGGGGAAGAAGCTCATGTCCTCATCCAGTTCGCCTCCGGCAATCGAGCCCGCCGTCGGTCGGTGCTGGTGCTCAATCTGGAGGCCTTGGAGAAGATCCGCCCCGCACTCGCATCCAGCTTCAACGAGTGTGGAAGGACGATGGTTTGGCCTACATCCCATGCCTCCATTGACAGGATTGTCACGGAGGTTTGATTCTCCGTCGACGCCCTGTGGGCTGGCCTGGTTCCTCCTTTCTCCGCCTTTTTCAATGCGGTGCTCTCCCACTATCAGATCCATTTGATGCACCTTGATCGTCAATCCGTTACCCTTCTTGCTGTCTTCGCCTTTGTCTGCGAAGCCATGTTGCCCTCTTGTGCCACTTCTTCTCCCTGCGCCTGACCGACCCCTTGCAGTGCTCGGGGTGCGTGAGCTTCCAGGATGTGGCAGAGATGGCCGCCTTGGAGATTGACTTTAGTCTTCCACCTTCCATGAGTGGGTTTCGGACGCGGTGGCTATATGTGGATGTCGGAGTGCCCAGCCCCCTGCTCTCGCATCAGAAATTGCCTGCTATCCCCAATCTGGGATGGGGCCACGAGAGGCTTGTGAGCCCCCGGCTCTCCTTCGTTTGGCGCCAACTGGGGAGGTTGAGAGAGCTCGGCATGACTGCGCCCCGGGTGGTGAAGGAGTTCCTCCAGTGTTGCATTGCTCCTCTCCAGCGCCACTCTCAGCCGATGTGGGCCCTGACCGGGTATCACGACCGCATGAGGCTCTAGGATACGGAGCTGGCGCCCAAAACGCTGAAGAAGGTGTTGGATGTCTTGACAGGCGACCCCTCGCCGGGTGATATCCGGCACGGGGGCAGCCTCCTATACCTCTGCTCAGGCGGGGCCGAGTTCACGAGGCAGATGCCTCACTTTGACGAATGGGGGTTGCGCCCGGCCAGCCTCGTGGGGCCTCGCGAGAATCCCGTCGCCGTGGCTCCCCTCCCCGCTGCCAACACCGATCTTGCCCTAGGAGCTGGTGAGGGGAGGCAAGTATCGCTTGAAGCTGGAAGCTCTGGTGCTGTGGCGCCGACATCGCACGAGGCTCCCGAGGCGTCATCCTCAAGAACTTATGAAGCCAACCCTGACGCGGTTGTTGATGTGGAGATGCGACCTACGGCTCCCGAGGCTGCAGCACCCGAGGCCTCGGCAGGTTATCAGGAAGCAGTGCCTGATCGCTCCTCCCAGCTTGGCACCGTTGAGGTTGGCTGCCTGAGTGCTTCTTCATCCACGCCCCACATTGGCCCACATGCTGAGCACCTGGGTCGGTTCCGCATAGATTTCGATGCCCTCTGCAAGAGGAAAGAGTCTTCGAGTGGCAGCGAGCGCCCCTGCCGACCGTTGAAGCATAGGAAGTACTTCACCATAGATGATTAAGTACCTCATTCTTGTAATTCCTCAATCGTTGGTCCCTTTCCTGACTGTGGCCCTTCAGGATCCCTCCTGCCAAGCATGCGGAGTCTGCCAAGAAGCAACTTCCTCCGGCCTCGCCTCCACCACCGGCCTTGAGCGTCCCGAGCCTGCGTGCTTCCCCTGACGCGAGTTCTGCCGGAGAAGTAAGCCGGCGCGCATGGTGCCTCGAGCCTATGCCCCTGCCGCCTTTCCTTCGCGACCTCGCCCGGGGCGTGACCAGCCTGCCCCGGGCTCCTCCTCTGATCATGGACAGCGACTGGTTGAAGTTGGTCCTTGGCTCCTCTTCTGGGGATGGATCTGCGCCAGCCTAGGCCCCTCGCGGACCCGCCCAACGATGGTGGGGGAGCCAGCCCCCAGGCCCCTGCCGAGAGGGGGCGAACCACTTCAGGGCCCTCCGCCAACACCGGTGGCGGATGACGATATCGATGACGTGCTCAAGCGAACGCGAGAGCACAACGTCATCCGCCAAGAGTTCCTCCGGAAGGCGATGGACGCGATGGGCCAGCTTGGTGGAGAGCTCGCGGACGCGGACGCGTGTCTTGAAGCCGAGGGCCTGCGGCTGATTGAGGAGCGGTGCAAGCTGAAGGTGGCAGTCAACCTTGCGCGTCATCAGCGCGAGCTTGACAACACAAAGGCCGAAGCATCCCTTGAGGCCTCGCGAAAGGCCTGCTCCCGAGCTATTGATGAGGCTCGGGAAGCAGACCAACGACGCAAGATCGCGGAGAAGCACGCGTGGGAGCTCCAAGCCTGGAGCACTTCCCTGGAGTAGCAAGTGGATCTGCGCTAGGCCGCCCTTGCGTCGCTGAAGGGGACGCCTGTCGAGGAGGAGGAGCTCTGTCACAGTCTGGTTTTTGCTCTCTTTTCTTTGCTTGATTTTCAGTTGAGTTGATTTTGGATTTGGAGTTTTGAACCATTTCATTTGGACTTGACCACTTGGGTATCCTTTGATTTTCACCCAAGTGTCCCCTCTCCTCCTCTTATCCATCATTTCACCCCTGGCCAACCCAACAATATTGCTTGGAATATTTTTCTTGAATGAAAAATATTCATTTTGCCTCCAAAACCCTAGCTAAACTCCTTGACCTCCAAAGCAACCCTCATTTCAGTTGCCCCAAAAATCCTGAGAAAAATCCCAAATATTCTTTGGACCCTAGGGCATATTTCGGAGCAAAAATATTTCACCACTTTTTGGAGTATTTTGGCTACAGAAAATAAAATTACTTTTGGGCTGAAATGGTAATTTCTACAGCAACTACCTTTTTACTAGCTCCAATGTAGTTGGTTTTCCCTGAGCTTATTCACCTTAGTAAGAGTCAGTAAAACCCCAAAGCTTAGACCTTGAATCCTTGTGGTTTCACCACAGTAACTCCCCAAAGTTTCTGTCCAGTAACTTAACCTCATCACCATTTTACTTCTACTGCACCTGGAACCAAACCGAGCCATGGTAACACCTCAGTTTACTAAAGACTACACGCCAGACATCATGGTTAGTGCATAGGTGGCCTGATGTCAGGGTCCATGCGGTGACCGCGTTCGTCCGAGCGTGCTGGCATGCCAAACGCGCGCTCTGTGCATTGCCAGCGCCTCTGCAGAGCGCGTGCTCGCTGCTCGGCCAGCCAGAGCGTGTCCCCCCTCGCCACCATCCTCGTCTCCACCCCCATAACTCCACCCTGCTGCTCGCCGATGTTGTTGCTTGCGGCAGCGAGTACGGGCACGGTCCGGCCAAAGGCACAGTGCCCGCGCACTATGTTCGTCTCTTTCCCCCTTGTTTCTGTGCTCGTCCGCGCCCATGCGCAGTTGCTTCGTGACCTCCGTCGCCTTCTCCATCGTCCTCTGTCACCGTTCGTCACCGGGCACCGGGGACAGGTGTCCTCCGGTGGAGCCCGAGCCCTCCTCGCCGCCCC
>NC_041381.1:276909573-276934312 GCF_002162155.2 Triticum dicoccoides
CACTAGAAGCCCCAGCCTAGCTGGGCAGGCCGCGGGCTGCCGTCCCCGAGCCGAGCTCGCCGGCGATCCCCTCTGGATCGTCCCCGCAACTTCGGCCATTCCTAAGCTAAGGCAACCCCGCCAGGGCCTCCACCTCTCCTCCGTGAAGCCAACGCGCCTAGCTAGAGCCCCTGGAGCCACCCCGAGCCGCCGTCTTCTTCAACTCCGGTAACTTCTGCCCTCTGTTGCTGCTGGAGAGGACAAATCCGACACCGTCCGGCCAATGTTAGCCATGCTACGGGTACAGGCAGGTGCGCAAGAACATTCTCCGTCGATCCCTCCCTCTCGTTTGCCTCCAAGAAGTCTCATCGCCGGCGTGAGCTCCGGCGAATCGCCGTTCCCCTCTGTTTCCCTTCCCCCTCCCTCCGGCCTGACTAGCGGGGCCCGCTAGTCAGCCACTCACTACGCGCGCGAAGCGGTATGAGTGGTGGCGCCCCGGGAGAGTACGCCTTCGACGTCACCCCCCTATGTTTTTCTTTTTCAAATTCATTTAAATTCCAGGAGACTTCAAATGGCCATAACTTTTATTCTACAAGTCCAAATGCAGTGATTCTTTTTGCATCGTGTTCTGTGTCCAAAAATGTAATAGCATCCAAAAGATGGGATTTTTCCTTGCTGTCTAGATTTTCTGGCAATTTTCAGAAGGTTTCATGATATTTTCATTTGTGGTTTTTGAATATTTTCAGAGGAACCAGCTTGTCTTGAGGATCACCAGGAGCTTTGTGAACCTCATTAGTGCTAAGGCAAGCCACAGTATCATTTTCATGGTGCCACTTCAATATTTATGATTTTCATACTTGAACTTATGAATATTGATGCATTTAAATTAGTTATATAATAATATATTGTGTTATATGCTTGTTATGTTAAATACTTGAACTTCAGAATGTTTGAAGTAAATATTTTTGGCAAGATAAGGAGAACTTAGTTGCAAGTGATAAATAAATAATATGGTCACAGAATTTGATGAGTAATTTAAATATTATTTTGCATGAGGTAAAATGATGATAATGCTAGAAATAGTTCTGGTATAAGTAAAGAGAGGTTTGACTAGTATAGTAGCATGAGTTTATGATGGCTCCGTAGGAGCGTGGTTGGTGCAGTCTTTGCATGGTTATGTGATGCATATGTTGAGTGATGCATGGTATGGAAGTATGACACCGGTTATTTTCTTTTCACATTAAGTTGAAGCTGATTAATAATTCAACTTGAACATGTTGTTGACCAGGTCGTGGTGCCCCTGAAACGAGTCTTTCCCAGTGCAACCACATTTGCCGATATGGGACGGCCTTAATGCGTTTCATTGTCGTGCCTCTGGTCGGTCAATTTAGGGAAGGTTATGGGCGTGCTGTACCCTGGCCCGGTAGGCAAGCATAACCTTGTGAGCCCGTTGTTAAGTTAATTTTGGTACCGGATCCTAGTGTGGATCATGCCCATGATGGTGGTCGAGGTGTCTGGAGGTAGACACGGGGCCACCCAGGACTAGCCCAGTGGGGTCTGAGTCGGAAGGGCCGGGAGAGTGTCATGATAGTGAAATGGTTTCGTTGGAACGATGTTGGTCTACCCGAATGGGAGTGTGAGGCCATGGGTTCCGTAGCGTGGGTACGGTGTACTAACCTCTACAGAGTGTTTTTAATCTATCGATAGCCGAGTCCACGGATACGGACACGCTCGAAAGTAAGGTACACCATGGGTCAACACTTAATAAATATGCACACTAAATTGCACTAAGGATGGCAGTGAGGTCAGCATGTTGAGTTGGACATGAGTTGTTGGGTTGTGATCGCCGTAAGGATCACGAGCCACGAGTTGGTCGGGTTGTGATCGCTGTAAGGATCACGGGCCATGAGATGGTCGGGTTGTGATCGCCGTAAGGATCACGAGTATGTTTTGGTAATATTATGTTTATTTGTTCACATCTGGTAAGCAAGTCGGGAGAATGAGTACCTGTTGAGCATAGTCACAGCATGTTGGATATATATATTTAGTTGCATTGTTGATTAATTGGATAAATATCATGATATTGTTTGTCATCTTGTTTATGCTTATTGTGAGCTTGCATGTACATTGAATGTACTGACCTGGCGTGTCGTGCCAGATTTCAGGAAAGTCCCGTTGGAAAGGAGTGTTGTCCGAGTCTAGACCGTGTCCACGTCGGTGTCCTTGTGCTATGGAGTCCCGCTACGACGTTGTTCTGCTACCAAGTAGTTGTCATGATCGAGGCCCCTTTATGCTCACTAAATAATGTACATATTGTTCAGCCGCACCGGGTGTGCCGCTTGGCCTCGCTAACTGTTGTAATACGAACTATGTTCCGCGAGCATGAATAAAGCGGTTGTTTTCTGTACCATGTTGTTGTGTGTTGCCAGAAGACAAGGTCTCTGGGCTGGCAATGCAAGGTAAACCGGTTGCTCTGAGCCGGGGTGCCACAATCTCCGGAGGCGTGAGGAAGCGCTGACGCTGGAGGCCGCCGAGCGGAATCTCGACCTTGAGCGGTTGGAGACGAGGGAGCGCCAGGTTACCCAGGCGGAGGACTACGTTGGCGCGCGGGAGGCTCAAATCCAAGAAGAGGTCGACCGCCGCGTGGCGGAAGATCACGTGGGTCTTGTG
This sequence comes from Triticum dicoccoides, assembly GCF_002162155.2. Lineage (NCBI taxonomy): Eukaryota > Viridiplantae > Streptophyta > Magnoliopsida > Poales > Poaceae > Triticum > Triticum dicoccoides. The sequence goes on from NC_041381.1 coordinate 276,912,223, forward strand.
CGCGAGTATGACAAGAGGCTGGAGCTGATCGAAGCCGAGGCTACAGCCAGGACTGCCGCCCTTAGGTCCAAGCTGACCGAGGCTACGTAGCGCGCAGAGGCCCTTGCAGCCGCCCTGGTTTCAGCGCCGACTGAGTTGGCCTCCTCCCGTGCCGAGCTGCTTCTTCTTCAATGGAGGGTCGATGACGCCAAGTCCATTGCACGGCAGAACAGAGAAGAGATTCACCAGCGACAGACGCTGGAGCACATGCATGGCCCCATGCTCCAAGTGCTCAGGGATAGGGCCAACATGGCCCTAGGCAACATCGGCGATGCGAACGCTCCGCACCCTCACGTCACCAACTATGCCGACCATCTCCAGTTCTTCACTGACGTGGTGACGCTTCTGGAGAATCGCTCCGAGAGAGCTCGCTAGCTTGTCGAGGAGAGGAGCCATAGCCTGCTCGGGCGTGCATTCTCCTGCGCCTTCAGCTATCTTCAGGACAGGGACCCCCATTTCGACTTTGATGCCGCCATTGCTCTGGTGCCCATGGCCATTCGAGGCGACCTAGCGTGGTGGGTGGAGGACAACGTCCTTGCTAGGTCCTTCGCTTCTGACGACAACGGGGTGGTAGTTGCCGTGGATGAAGGTGATGTGGTGAATGGAGGCGAAGATGGCGCCGATGACGGTGATGGCGATGCCAGTGACGGCGGCAGCGGCGCCAGCGATGCCTCTGGAGGCGACTAAGAGGACGTGGTGAGCGATATGTCTGACTGATCCTGTATGTCCCTGATGTTTATCCTGCGCAGAAAAAGCTCAAGCGCGACCCTAAAGGTTGTAAGAGCATTTTGGGAGGGGAAGCCCCTCATGTAAAAAGGATTGTTGTCCACATGTTTTTAGGAACGACGCTGAGTGCACGCCTGCATGACGTTACGGGCCCTGGGACGGGTTAGTTGCTGTGATTTACCTTTAGCTCAGACAAGGCTGCGAGGCTGTGATTCTCCGAGGGCCCTCCAGGGGACCTACTGACCATGTGGTGAGAGCCTTGCGAGAGCGAGTCCTGGCCACGAGACGGCATGCGCACGTGCGCTGAGCCCAGCCCTGCGCGCGAGAGGCTCACGAGGGGGAGGCAGCTGGTGCAAACTCCAGACCAGGACAGAAAAGATAATGCAAGAGAACACACGAATGAGACAAGACACCCCTCCCCGCACACACGCAAATGCAAATTTAATTTCAACTTAAATCTGAAGCAAGGAAGCTTGACCACAGAAAAGGAGGCAAAAAACAAAAGGCCGCGTCCGACACCTAGTCTAGTCTTCGACGTCTTCTCACCAGCGCGGAGCTAAGTGCTGCCACTGGGCATGGGAGGGAGACCCCAAGGCCCGAGGGCGGCTCTCTGGAGACTCCGGGGCGTGTACAACCCCAACTCATTATTACGTGAGAGTGTCACGGGCGGCGAGCTTCACAGGCACTGGGCCTTCTTCACAGGTACTGACCTTGCTTCATATCGCCAGACGAGGGCCCCGCCTTGCGCCACCCTCGACCACCATTGACGGAAATCGGAAACCAAGGACGACGCCAACAGGGTAAAGGAGACGCCAGCGGTTCCCCCGATGACCACGGGTCCTCTGCCGGTGGTAGGCTTTATAGCACCTCCCCGGTAGAGGGCCTACCTCCGGGAAACACCTTGCCCCGAGCGCCGTGGGAAGGGGTCTGGCTCCCGGCCCCTCTCCTACAGCCCCCAGTGCGCCCCTCCCGACAGAAGGGAGGCTGGTGAGCTGGGGCTAGGCCTGGGCGTTCGGTTAGACCAAAAAAATCGGTTCCGTAGCTCGGTTTATACTGAAAATCGGTTTCCTGTTCTTCCTGACCGATCAGTCTTCAGAGAAATCAATGACCGAGACTTCGGTGAACTTATAACTCGGTTCGGTCCTCGGTTATTACCGAAGGGACCCGATATTTTCGCTGGGACGAAGATTCGGGAACCAAATCTTCGCCAAGAAAATAGGAAGATGAAGAAATCTAGAATCAAAGAGGATCTTAGCCAAGGAAATAGGGAGAGACGAACAAGAATTAAAAGAAACATCTGTATCATACGGCGGCTGATGCATCATCGGAGGCGGGCGGCCGGCCATGAAGGAGTGCTGGCTGTGAACCCATGACCGCGTGGGAGCGATGGATGTCCTCGGCCATCACCCATCGCAAGGGAGCCATGGGCGCCGCCGGCAGCCACCACACATAACGCATGGGTGCATGCACGTAGCCTACCACTACTGGTTTGTGCGAGGTCGGGAAAATAGAGGCGGCAGCGCTGCATGGAGTGGCATGTTGGTGCGCGAAGGAAGGCGAAGCCTCTAGGGAATCCAGGATAAGATGCCGGGGCTGCATGTGTGGCTGAGGAAAAGGCCCATTGTCTAGTTTTTTTAGTGTTAAGCGCTTCATTACGTGTTAACGTAGATGGACTATTGGGCTTATTTAGTCTGGCCTTAATATAGTACTACTATTTCGGTTAGTTCGGGAGATTCGGTCAACAACATCCAACTACCGAATTCACCAATGTAATATCGGTTTCTCATGTTCCCTGACCGAGAGAAGAATCGAACCTTCGGTCCTCGGTTTTTTCGGCTTCGGTCTCAGTTTTTTCGGCTCTGGTCCTCGGTTCTCGGTTTTTATGCCCACCCTAGCTTGGGCAGCCTTCCGCTGCAGTGACCTGAACTCCCTGCGACCCGCCTTTCGGGCTGAATAGGGGCGGTGAGAGGGTGTAGTGTAGTAAAGGAGGTGGGCTTAGAGCCAGCAAGCAAAGTAAGGCAAAGCTTTATCGTGAAGAGGGCAGATGAATGAATTGGTTCCAGGGTATGCCTTCCGAGGTATGCCGGGCAATAAGGGCAAGGAAGGCTGCGGGAAGAGTTTCAGGACTAGGCCAGAGGACTCCTGTCCATAAGGCTAGGAAGGCAGGAGCAAAAATATTGAACTAGCCCACGCATGGTTAGCATAAGCTTGCTCTTGAGGAATTAGCGGTACCCGATAGCTGCTGCCGCCAGCGTGGTCGGTGAGGCTTCCTTGAGGCTCCTGAAAAGGCTCGGCTTCTAGCGTCTCTTCCTCCCATCCTAGTCCAAGGAACGAGCCATGGTCGTCTGCTAGTGCGTATTCCCGGTCCACCATATGGGGCACGTAAGCCTCCGAGGTTGCCACCCCGAAGGCTTTGCCGTAGTGCCCCACACTCCATGCGGCTTGGCTCGAAGCGCCATCTCGGGGATGATAGGGTGGCGGTCCACCTGGGCCGTAGGCGGCGATGCGCATGCCCTCGCTCGCCGGGGGTGGTGCTGGTGCAACTTGATGCCCCATTCTGATGGTTGAGCTGGTGCTGATGAAGCCTTGGGGCACGCCTGAGGGCACGCGGGCGCGGATGGGCCCGCCATATGATCCACTCGGGGCATGGGGTGGAAGCTGGACGCAGAAAGGAGGCGCCCCTGAAGCTGCGGCATCCGGGAGCTCGGCGACGCGCTCCAGCAGCACGTCATGGCCGCTCTCCTGCAGCCTGCACCGTAGCAGCTCCCGAGCCACCGTGATCGCGACCTTCATGTTCGTTTGTTCCCGCTGGGTGTGCCACGCTGTGGCTGCAGCGTGGTTTGAGGCCCTTGCTGCTAATCGAACCTGCCGCGGAGTGAGGGTAGGCGGCGCTTGACCGCATCGCTCGTGCCCCACAGCGTTCTGCAGAACACGGGCTGCATGAGGCGTGGTGTTGAGGTCACCTTGGGCAGGCGGCGCGACATGGGCAGGCCATGCTGCCCAGCGGTCGGCGTCGACCGTCGGGTCGCTGGACATGGGTGCGACGAAGAAGTGGAATGCAGATCAGCGGAAAGAGGATTTCGGTGCACCCCTACCTGGCGCGCCAAATGTTAGATATGGGGTTCCGGCAAAACCCTCAAGGTTCGAACTCTAGGTGCGCACGAAGATCTTCTCCCTACCGATCCACGCCCCAAAACCTCACCGCGAATCTAAGCTAGCATGATGAACAACACAAAGGACACGAGATTTATACTGGTTCAGGCCACCGTCGTGGAGTAATACCCTAATCTAGTGTGTGGTGTGGAGGATTGCCTCTGGGGCTGGTGATGAACACTACAGAGGAAGAACAGCCTTGTGCGGTGTGTTCTTGAGCTGGTGCGGTGTTCTACTAGGGAAGGATTTGATCCCCTCTACTATGGTGGCTATCTCTATATATAGAGGCCCTGGTCCTCTTCCCAAATATTGAGCGGGAAGGGAGCCAACAACGGCCATTTTGAAGGGGGACAGCTAGTACAAGCTATCCTGACTAAAGGTGGTCTTCGACTGCCAAAGGCACTAGTGATGACGCCGCCTTGGGCTCCACGGTGATCTCCGTCCTGCCGCTCTGCTGGTCTTGGTCTCGTTGCACCAATATGGAAACCTTTGCTTGATGCCCCGGTACTCCGCGCCTGCGCTTGCCCCCTTTGCACCAAAGAGGAAACGAGGACAGTGCGCAGGCTGGCGCCCGCCTGGTCTTGACCGTCATGGCTTGCGTCATGAGCACCTCGCGAGGTACTCCTTGCCTTGATCTCTCCGCCTCCTCGCGAGCCTGCATGGTGAGGCCACCCCTGAGGAAGCCTTGTGTTGTCCGCCCCGCGAGGCTTGGCCCCTCGCGAGGGTCTTGAACTTGGGTTGATGAAGACGGGCCGTACTGGGCCACTGCTTGAGCCATGCTGCAGGCCGCAGGTAGGCAAGTTGGGGACCCCCGTTCCCAGAACACCGACATCTCCCATCAAAGAATTCACCTTGCAAGCCAATACACACAATAGCCCAAACGGCGGGGTTATGTCCAAGAATATGCATTTTCATCTTATGCTTCCAACTCGGAAAATTAGTACCATCAAAGTAAGGACCTCTACGGTGGTAATTTCCCTCGCTAGACGCCATACTCTCCTAGGTTGTGAAACCAAGGCTATGACCCGCAAAAGCTATGGAAATCAAAGCAAATGGAAACCAGGCTCTAATACCACTTGTAGGATCGAAAGTATGTCTAGAGGGGGTGATTAGACTACTTGACCAAATAAAAATCTAGCCTTTTCCCAATTTTAGTTCTTGGCAGATTTTAGCAACTTAGCACAAGTCATGCAATCAACCTACACATGCAATTCTGAGAGTATAGCAGCGGAATGTAAAACAATTGCATATGAAGGTAAAGGGAGGAGTTTGAGGGAGCAAACGCAATGTTGACAGGGAGATTTTTTAGCTGTGGTTCCGATAGGTGGTGCTATCGTACATCCACGTTGATGGAGACTTCAACCCACGAAGGGTAATGGTTGCGCGAGTCCACGGAGGGCTCCACCCACGAAGGGTCCATGAAGAAGCAACCTTGTCTATCCCATCATGGCCGTCGCCCATGAAGGACTTGCCTCACTAGGGTAGATCTTCACGAAGTAGGCGATGCCCTTGCCCTTACAAACTCCTTGGTTCAACTCCACAAACTTGGCTGAGGCTCCCAAGTGACACCTAGCCAATATAGGAAACACCACTCTCCAAGAAGTAACAAATGGTGTGTTGATGATGAACTCCTTGCTCTTGTGCTTCAAATGATAGTCTCCCAACACTCAACTCTCTCTCACAGGATTTGGATTTGGTGGAAAGAAGATTTGTGTGGAAAGCAACTTGGGGAAGGCTAGAGATCAAGATTTTATGTGGTAGGAATGGAATATCTTGACCTCAACACAAGTGTAGGTGGTTCTCTCTCAGAAAATGTATGTTGGAAGTGTAGGCATGTTCTGATGGCTCTCTCCATGAGTGAAGAGTGGGTGGAGGGGTATATATAGCCTCCACACAAAATCTAACCGTTACACACAACTTACCAAACTCAGTGGGACCGAATCTTGAAACTCGGTCGGACAGATTTAGTAAATAATGTGACAGTTAGGATTTTCGGTGGGACCGACATGTCAACTCGGTGGGACAGATATGGTTAGAGTTAGGGAATAACATAATCCCAGTGAGACCGATTACACAAACTCGGTGAGACCGATTTTGGTAATAGACACACAGAGGGTTGGTCATGCAAACTCGGTGGGACCGATTTGCTCATCTCGGTTGGACCGAAACGTTACGAAAGGGAAACAGTGAGTTTGCATTACAATCTCCGTGGGACCGATCACTCATCTCGGTTTGACCAAAATGTTACTAAGGAAAACAGAGAGATTACAATCCCATCCCGTTGAGACCGAGATCCCTATCGGTGAGACCGAAAAGACTAGGGTTTGTGGCTGTGGCTATGACATCTGAACTCGGTGGTGCCGGATAGATGGTTTCGGTGGGGCCGAGTTTGACTTTTGGTTTGGGTCATATGTGGATGTGAGAAAGTAGTTGAGGGCTTTGGAGCATATCACTAAGCACTTTGAGCAAGCAACTCATTAAGCAACACCTCATCCCCTCTTGATAGTATTGGCTTTTCCTATAGACTCAATGTGATCTTGGATCGCTAAAATGGAAAATGTGGAGTCTTGTGCTTTGATCTTGAGCCAATCCTTTTGTCCTTAGCATTTTGAGGGATCCACTTTTCTCATCCATGCCATGCCAATCATTGAGCTTTCCTGAAATATTTATCTTGAAATAGCATTAGCTCAATGAGCTATATGTTGTTACGAATTACCAAAACCACCCAGGGATAGTTGCACTTTCACCGGTGAACTTGCCCTTGGCGACAGCTGCGACGCCTCCACCAACGGCGGCTCATCTCTGGGGAGAGCACGAGTGATGATGACTATGATGAGCCACCGCCTCGCTGATATCGGACCGGGGAGGGTGGCGAGCCACCACGTCGCTGTGCTCCTACCCAGAAGGAAGATGGGTCACCTCACCGCCGCGCTCCGGTGAAGCAGGAGGAGGACTCCGCCTAAGCGCAAGCGTCGCTGGAGCCAGGCCTTAGGAGCTGTGGTGGTCGCAAGGCTGATTTTCTTTTTTTATCTTTTCCCTGCATCAAGAAACGTAGAAGGCCCTGTTGGGGCATGTAATGGACCATTGTGCTTGCACCATTTTTGTTAAAGTTTTATTCCGTATCTTAGCATTCGTGTTGCTACCAAATGACAGGTTCTTGTTGACCGTGATCAGGATAACTTAGCTTGGTGTGCTTGTGGTAGACTCCTGCACTGCGAGGGCGTGCTCCTCCGGAGCTTGGGTCCCCTGCGTGCCTCTCGTTCCAGAGAGATCCTGCCAAGGGTTTTCCTCTCGAGGATCCGAATATTCCCAGGCCTTAGGAAGCGCCCAGCGGCCGCGAGGTCAGTCTTTAGAAGTCCATGAGGATATGGGGCCTCCGGAGGTGCCTCAGAGGGTGTCGCACTCCACGTGAGCCACCGAGCGAGGACCGACTGCCGCTGGTATGCCGGGTTGCGATGTCTGGCGAGGCCAGGAAGTGCGGATTCAGGAGGCGTGCATTCCCTTTAGCTCATTTCAGAGCTTCACGCAAGGACTAGGACGCCAAAGATTAGGACACCAAGGCTTTGGCGAGTTGTGTTCATCGACGGGCCTCGTCGTACACACCGTGCCCAGCCCCTGCTCGTGAGACGCGCGTATCAGTGTACAAAAGTAGGGGCTCTGCTTTTGACCCCTTTACTTGTGCACGGGCAGTCAGAGCCTCCCGCCACGACCACGCTTAACAGGGCAGGAAAGGGAAGCCGGAGAGAAGCCTAAGGCTCAAGACAAACAAAGCAATGACAAGGACCAAGGCCACAAAGATCAGATGGACAAAGCAGGTTTCCCCGGCAAGAACTCTTGCCGGGGCAGCCTCAGTGGCCCCGGCAAGACCCTTGCCGGGGCAGCTCGCCCACACCAGCTGAGCGAGACACCTTTGAACCCCCCAACGCTAGACAAATGCATTGGGACAAGGCTCAGGAGGCACCTCCGTGGTGGCATGCAGATCTTTGTGAAGACAAAGAATAGTCAAGATCAAATGAGGATAGGAAGGCAACAATCCTTGGCAGGGTTCTTGCCGAGGAAGCCCACGAGACCCCCGGCAAGGTCCTGGCCGGGGATGACGGTGTGCCGCAGCAAGACCCTTGCCGGGCCACCCGGAAAGGCCCTCGCCAAGCATGCCAGCAGGGCCACTGCCAGGCCCGCGCCAGCCAAGTCTCCGCCGCTGTTCACATGCAGCTACCGACCCAACCAGCTGGGCAGGCACCTGCGTGGCAACATGCAGCCCTTCGTGGAGGCTCCACCACCGCGCCACCTCAGCTGCCTGCCTGCCTACATGGCACCGCATGCAGCACTGGCCAGGGCGCGTGTCAAAGCAAGGAGGAGCAGCGACGGACGGGACGGGCCTCGCTCCCGTCCCCGATAAAGTGAAGGGACACCTAAGCCTCGCATTAAATGCACTTTGTCCTATAATACGCGCTTTATGCTCACAGTGTTGTAGCACTTTCCACCTCCTGTGTGCCACTGTGGCAGCCCCTTTCACTTATAAAAGGAGGCCCATGGCGCACGGGAGAAGGATTCGGCTCTTTCGAACCTAGCAGCACCTAGAGGTAGTTCAAGAGCTCAAGAACACTAAATACATCAACCAAAGCAGGATCATAGGGTTTTACGCATCTTTGCATCCCGAACCTGGGTAAATCCCCTTTGTGCTGTCTGCTAGTCCCGCTCTTGTCACGATCCCCGCGCCCCGCAACTATAGTAGGGATTCCAGTGATCCCATAGGTGTCGTTTCCCACCGACATCTTTGGCACGCCAGGTAGGGGGCGCAGTTGTGTGAATCGGGTCCAGTGGTAGGCCTAGCAGTTCATCATCACCGCAGCTCCTGCGGAGAAGGCGGCCAAGAAGGCGGTGCTGCCCGTTGGCTTGAAGGACGCTGAGGCGGCAACGAGAGAGCTAAGTCATGCTGAATTTTAAATTCTTCTCATTAGATATAAAGTTATTATCCTCTATGGTTCGGCCTATGTATGGAGAGCCTGTATGCAGAGGGGCCCACCTGCGATCGGCAACACCCTTGTTCTGTTTCGAGTCCGCTCAACAGTTCGAGCGGACGTGTCGAGAGCGACAGGGTAGCCTTTCGCCATCGGCAACGCTCTCAGTTCTGACTTGAGTCAAGCTCGACAGATCGAGCAGCCGCGCCAAGGGCGGTAAGGTGCTTCGCCCGGCAACAAGCACACCGGGCAGGCTAATAAGGATCCATCCTCAAAGCACTGCCCTTGGTTTACGTGCCGGCAAGCCTATGCGGTCGACGTGGGGTGGACATACAAAGGAAAATCGAACAGGAAAATAACATGCATAATTCCAGGGGCACTGCAGAGTTATATTACACAAATTGCCATCGCGGTTCTAACTAAAGATAACATTGTCTTGGTCATGAACCTGCAGTGGCGACGGAGAACGGGATGCCTAGTCCCGGCGCTGGCCCTCCAACCTCTTGATTTTGTCGATGCGACTGAGGATGGGCTGGATATGCTCATTGAGCGTCGCGATGTTGGCAGCCTCCGGCAAGCTCTTCAGCACAGCTTCAAAGTCGAGGTCTGGGTGCCAGTGCGCAATCTTGGTGAGCACCCTGGTCATGCTCCCCCGGCAGAATATCCGAGATTCTTTGGCCAGGGAGACTGCCCGATTGGAATGAAGCCGCCTCAGGGCACCGACGACCTTCTCAAAGTATATGGTCGGGTTGGCATTGGGGCTGAGGCTCGCTTCTGGGGCGTACCTCATCTCTGGCATCCCCATAATGGCCAGCTGATCAGCGGCCGAGCTTGCAACGACGGCAAGGCGTTTGAGCCAACATTTCTCGCCCGCCTCGTGGTCCTTGAGGTTGGCGGTCTCGTTCATCAGCAACTGCTTCTCTGTCTCCAGCTCCTTGGTCAGGATGCCCTCCCGGGTTCTAGCCTCCGACAGCATCTTCTCGAGATCTCCTAGCTTCAGCTTAAGGTCTCTGATGGAGTTATTGGCTTCGGAGAGCTCTCCGGCCTTGCTGACGACCTCGCCCTGCGCCTCCGTCAAAGCGCCGTTGAGCGTATCCTTCTCCAGGGCCAGCTTCAAAGCTTGCCCCTCCAGCTCCTTCACCCTACCGGCATAGACCTGAGCCTGGGCATTGAGTGCTTCCTCATGCCTCTGCTCCAGCTCTTGGGTCCGCTGCACGATGAGCTTGCCCACCTCTTCGTCCTTGCCGCGGAGCGTGGCGGCAAGCTTCTCCTCGCGCGCGGCAAGGTCCTCTTCCTGGGTTTTCAGTGCGGCCTCGTGATGGGTCCGAGCGGCTTCGGCTTCGTCGGCCAATTTCTTCGCTGTCTCCTGGGCCTTCTCGACGTCGGCCAGCTTCAGGGTGAGCTCCACCTCATGGTTGGCCAGCTCGCCCTAGGCGCCCTTCAGCTCGTCCTAGGCCTGGCAGAACCAGTCCTGTGCCTCGGCGACACGCCCTCCAAAGTCCTCCTCCGCCTTCTCCACCATTGCCGTCCTGGACTTGGCCTTGTCCAGACGGGCGCGGTGAAGAGCCTGAAGCTTCCAGAAGCTGGCACCCATGTCCTGGAGCAGCCGATCCTCCTAGGAGTCGACACCACCGACGCCCGGCTCATTGACGACCTCGAGCCCGGCGGCGGCAAGCGCCTCCTCGTTGAACACCTCTTCCTCAAAGGGAGCCCTGGTGCTCGACACGCCAAGGAGATGGACGAAGAGGTCGTCTCTTACCCTCAGGTACCTGCCGGAGCTAGAGGCAGCGGAGGAGGAGGGCAGGTCGTCAAACGCCACCTCCTCGGCAGTGGCCTCGCTGGCTTCCCCGGTAGGCCCCTTGACGGGCTCTTCCGCGGGCCCCTTGGCAGCGTCCTCCGCAGCACCCCCGGTGCTCTCCTCGGCAGCAATCTTCTTCGCCTCCGCCGCGGCATCCGCGGCGACGTCCTTGATGTCGGTGTCGACGTCCTCTGAGGAGAGGTCTGGACGCCAAGAAGGAGACAGGGCGGAGCCAAGATCGAAAGTCAGTAAGAAAAAAAAGAGAACGCAAGCGGAAGTAGAGAGCGAGTGGCTTACCCGTGCCGGGCCGAGAGGCGGAAGTCCCTTCTCCGCCGAGGTCTGGCATCGAGGCGAGGCCACCGGCGCCTGTGTTCTCCCCCTCCACCTCCGTACGCACGGCGTCGGTGCTTGGGGCCCTGGCCGGGGACGCCCCTCGGGGCAGCGTGGTCGACGGACGCGGAACGATTGGAGAAGCCCTCTACGGCTCCCCTTGGTGTTGCCCCCCTCCTACATCCACGGCAAGATCAGCACCAAAGCATCGTGCATTACGCACGTTGACAAAGGATGGGTGATGGACTCACGCTGGGGGCTGGGCTGGGGGCTGCTGTCCGGGCTGCTCGACACCACCATTGGCATACTAGAGGTGCCTGCCGGGGGCTGGCCACTCGTCGAAATCCTGGCCCTCTTTATCCTTTGGGCCAGCGTCTCCACATCCCTGCAAGATGAAGACAAGTGAGCAACGCCATTAGGGGAAGTATAAGGAATGAGGGAGGAAAGTAGAAGCTTACTCTTGGTTCTCTTCCTCCTCCTCCTTTGTTGGTTTCCTTTTTCTCTCCGGGCTGAGAGGCCCGAGGTCTCCCTCCGGGCTGAGAGGCCCGAAGTCGAACGCAATCCCCGCGCCGATGTTTGCCAGCGAGGGGGGAGGCGATGGCGTCCGGGCACGCTTGGACAACGAAGAAGCAGATGTCTTCTTCTTTGATGCCACGGCTTTTGCTGTTTTCTTCATCGCCACCGCCTTCCTCTGGCGCACGGGCGCTTCCTGGGCTTGCCGCAGCTGTGCGGCCCGGTCGAGGCGGACCGGCTCATCAGAGATGGCCCGCCGCAGGACCCGCCCTTTTCTGGTGATTGGAGGATCGACAGTCGCGGTCTTCGCCCCCTCGCCCTCCTCCGACGACGACCCGTCGGCGGCGTCTTCAACGAGGGGAGCCCCGGTGCTGGTGCCGCTGGCCTCCCTAGCGGCTGCTGCCCACCGGGCCAGCTCCCCCTCCTCCGCCTCCGCCGCAGCCTTGTCCACCATGCCGCCGGTGCTGCCAGCCTCCTTGACGAGCTTTGCCTCCTCCTCGGTAAGCCTCGCCTCCTCCATCCTAGCGGCAATGTAGTCCAACTCCGCCGGAGAGGTGTCCTGGATAAGCCGCGGCTCGGCAGTGACGTACACCTCATGCAAGGTGTCGAAGAACTCTTGCACCACGAGCCCGTCCGACTCAACCCAGTTCGGGTCAGGGCCATGCGCGTTGAAGAGCGGCCTCATGGCAATGATCTCGTTTCGGTGAGAGTTGTTGCTCAGCGGGACCACTCCCGCCGGCAGCTTGAAAATGGGCTCCTTGTCAACCTTGCCAGCCTTCGCGGCGGCCCTGGCAAGCTTGCCGGACCACTTGACCTCGCCCTCGTCATTAACCTCGAGCTGGAAGATCCGTTAGCAGATATGGGCGTGCCTCAGCACCGTCAGGTTGTTGTCGAGGCCGGGGCGAAGCCTCATGATGTCGGCGGCGTTCACAAAGAGCCAGGCCGGCCTCCCCTTGTCGTGCAGAGGAGGCAATTCGGCGGCGGATGAAGTCCTCCCCGATCATTTCGAGGGTGAGCCCGGCCTGGGTGAGCCGAAGGATCCTGGTGGTGGCGAACGTAAGCTCCACGTCATCGGCGTCGACGTCGCTCCAATCGCCCCCACGGACCGGCGCCTCCTGGCGAACCTCGCAGAATGCTGGTGGGTCATCCTCCTCAATCCAGCACCACCGCCCCCGCCATTCTTCCCACCTCTCCTTCGTGGCGCCATCCGGGTACGCCCCCTTGGCCCTCGGAATCCAAGCGACGTAGCCAGCGATGGCGCCCCCTTTTTGGATCCGAGGGGAGACGTAATGGCGGAAGAGCGCCGTGCTGGGGTGCACCCCGACGAAGCCCTCGCAGAGATGTGCGAAGAGAGCCATGTGTCGGTGTCAAAACCGGCGGAGCTCGGGTAGGGGGTCCCGATCTGTGCGTCAAGGCTGATGGTAACAGGAAGCAAGGGACACAGATGTTTACCCAGGTTCGGGCCCTCTCGATGGAGGTAAAACCCTACTTCCTGCTTGATTAATATTGATGATATGGGAAGTACAAGAGTAGATCTACCTCGAGATCGTAGAGACAAAACCCTAGAAGCTAGTCTATGATGGTATGAGTGTAATTGTGATCGGCCTTCTAAGGACCAACCTCTCCGGTTTATATAGACACCGAAGAGGGCTAGGGTTTACATGGAGTCGGTTACAAGGAAGGAAACATAATATCCGGATCGCCAAGCTTGCCTTCCACGCCAAGGAGAGTCCCATCCGGACACAGGCCGAAGTCTTGAGTCTTGTATCTTCACGCTTCAATAGTCAGGATGTTGTACACAGTCCGGCTGTCCGAATACCCCCTAATCAAGGACTCCCTCAGTAGCCCCTGAACCAGGCTTCAATGACGATGAGTCTGGTGCGTAGTACTGTCTTCGGCATTGCAAGGCGGGTTCCTTCTCCGAATACTCCAAAGTAGTTATCGAACACGTAGACCGTGTCTGGATCTGCAAGATGATCTTCACATGGTATAAATCTGACCTGCTGGCAATCTTCGTGTGTCGTGCCATTGCATCGTGGCCTGGTCCAACGTGAACTGGCGTTTCTTACCCCACCTCGGCTCGTGTTACAAGGCGGTTTTATTGGCACGTCCCGTCGAGGAAGAGATCGTGCTCCTTTTATTTTGGGATTTTCCATAAATATGGGCGTGCATGACCCCACGACGGCTGTTGGTATAACTCCGTGTGTTTTTAGATAAGGCTCAAATGGTCACACCGAGGACTCTTGATATTCACCCTCTTTATAAAGGGGTCGAGGCCTATGCCTCTTTTCCACCTTCCTCGCGCCTTCTCGTACCTCGAGTTCTAGCACCCGAAACCTAAGCTCCAACCCCCCGGATTTTCCAATATGTCCGGATCTGACCCTCAAGGCCGGTGGGTGGCCTCCTCGATTAAAGAAGAGGACATTGCAAAGCTTAGGGAGGTCGGATACCTGACCGTCGATATCCGGCATAGGCTTCCTGCTCCAGGGCAGGTCATCCCCACACCGGAGCCTAATGAGTGCGTCGTTTTTGTCTCGCACTTCCTTCGTGGCCTGGGTTTTACCCTCGATCCCTTTGTGAGGGGGCTCATGTTCTATTATGGGTTGGATTTTCATGATCTGGCTCCAGACGCTATCCTCCATATCTCGTCGTTCATTATCGTGTGTGAGGCTTTTCTCCACGTCACCCCACACTTCGGCTTATGGCTTAAGACCTTCAATGTGACGCCGAGGATGATCGAGGGGCGAGATGTGGAGTGCGGAGGTGCCGTAATAAGCAGGAACGCCGATGCCCCATGGCCAGAGGGTTCTTTCCCAGAAGTATCTGATGTATGGCAACAGAGGTGGTTTTATGTCACGGCTCCCAGAGGCACAAAGTGGGTGGCTGCCACCGAGTTCCGCTCGGGCCCTCCGTCACAGTTGGCATCCTGGATAGATGTAGAACAGAATTGGGGGCCTGCTGGTGATGTACCAGTATTGCAGAGCCGCATCCGGGACCTTCTTGAGAGGGATATTAACCTCGTCAGGATAATGCAAGTGATGTTAATCCGGCGGATGTTGTCGTGCCAACGCCGACCTCTCCGGATGTGGGAGTTCAATCCGGAGGGTCCGCGGACTGTCAAGCACTTCTTCGGCTTGAAGCTCGAAGAGATGTGCAAATTATTCTTCGGACAGAAAGTAGAGTGTCCGGACACCACAGAGGATGTGGACCTAAGCTGCAATCGCCTAGATACCCAAGTAAGTAGCCTTGATACCGGACACCTTTTTTTGTATTTGTCATAATTGTTTATTCTGAAAATCATCCACGGCCAGGAATGGCTCAGCAAGGCGGAGAGAATCAGGTGTCCGACGCCACTTCCCGAAGGCTCGCCCGGCCTTACCATGGCTAAGATGCTCGACCAGGTACTCAGCAGAATGCCCTCGGGGAAAGACAAGGGGAAGAACGAAGAAACCGAACCCCACACACTACACATCCAAACTGGGGGAATTGTCACCTCCTCCAAGGAGGATATTCGGGATGGGGAGGCTAAGGCCTCCTCCCCGCGCGGGAAGAAAAGGGTCGCCTTCGAAGACTTGGAGACGAAGATGCCCAAGCAAGGGAAGAAGGTATGACCAAGGGGCTCTGCCGCGACGGGCATCCTCACCGCGTCATGCCCACCAATGGGCAAGTCCTCCACCGAGCTGTAAGTCAATCATTAATTTGAAGGTACTGCATTTCTCCTGGATCAATAACCAGGATTCAACTTTTTGCAGTCCGGCTAGCAGCTCTTCTCAACAGGGTTCGTCTTTGGGGGACCTTCCTCCGGAGATGATGGAGAGCGAGACCCCACCCGCCTCTCCGATTCATGAAGCGGGCGACACCGAGGTGTCGTCACGGAGGAGTCCGGATCTGCCGAAGCCGGAGGCCAATACGTCAGCCGCCCTGAGTCCGGACATACTGACGGGCTTACTAGAGCAAGCTGCGCTCTCGGAGGAGCACTTCTCATTAATGAGCACGGTGCTCAAGAAGATTTCATCCGCTACAAGCGGTTTGAATGAAGCATCCACAAGCCTTCTCAGAGGCTTTGAGGTATGTAATGAAGAATACACTATTTCTTTGGCTGTGAGGCACGCGGTAGGTGTGCTCCATATAGATAGTAGCCCCTGAGACTCTGGTTGCCCGCCCTAGGCAGCAAACGGGGGATCTTAAACCAATGATTGATTTGTAAATACATGCAGGTACCAGTGGGTCTAGCTGTCGGCCAATCCGTTGAAGTTGCCGAACTAACAAGGCAGATTGGATCGATCGATGCCGATATCACACTAGTGAATGAGCAGCTGGACAAATCACAAGGTACGTGCTCTGCCTTATATATGAAAATATGAAGGCGGCATGATATTAATGTAATATGTCTGGACTGCAGATGGTGCTGCTGCCGTGGAGGCCCTGAGGGCGGACCTTGCTCTAGCCAAGGAACAAGCTCGGGTGAGCAATGCGGATGCCCTAAGGGTGGCCAAGGAATTGAGAGCCGAACAGGCTGCTCATCGCCAAAGCGAGGAAAAGATAGCCGAAATGGCTATCGAGGTAAAAAATGCCGCTGACCGGTATGAGCTCCTGAAAAAGGAGCATGAGGAGAGTTCGGCCGACCTGAACAAGGCACTTAATGCCACCAAGGAAATACGGACCGAGCTCAGGGGTGCGCGGGAGGAGCTTCAACAGGCCGGTTAAATCGCGGCTGGGAGCTCCTATTTGCTGTGGACGAAGTTTTTCGATCCGAAGTACGCTCCCCTGGATGGACGCTGGAGTCCTGTGGACGCATATGTAGATTTGGCGAAGAGTGCGGCTGACGCTGCCGAGTTCTTCAAAGATCAAGGTGATAAGGACGTGGAGAAGCTTTTCTGGTTGCAATTCAATGCCCCCACTCGCCCGCTGCCGTTAAGTGACAAGATGGCTGCTATAGTGGAGCTTCACCGGCTGTCCGGACTTGCAATGCGGTCTGTAATAGATCATCTTTGGCCGAAGGGGCCTAAGCCGGACAATTACTTTGACTTGGTGCAACAATTCCTTGGGGCCATGCCCCGGATCGATGCCATAAGAAGGTCGGCGTGCATAGAAGGTGTAGGGATGGCCCTTGCCCGCGTTAAAGCATATTGGACGAATATGGATGCCACCATTATAGCGTCCCAGGATCCTGTGGGGGGGGGGGCAATATCCGTCCGGGCACTACTTGGCGCAGGTCAGACAGGGTGCCCGCCTGATAGAGGCCCAGTGCCCGAAGAATGTCCTATTCGAGTGATGACTCGAATCATTGTAAAAACAATGTTTATTTTGATTATAAGGCTATATTTATAATGTTTGTCTGAAAATATGATTGTGTCTATATATCTCTGTGTGTGTGTGTGTGTAATCCGAATGTTACCAGTCATTGGCTTCAGCCCCCACACATACAATGTGGGGGTGTTCGCGAAAAATTGTGCTTAATCACACTTTATCCAACGTCTTGGTCCATTAAGGAGGTGATCGCACGTCGAACTAGGCAACCAGACTATATAGCTGTAACACTTTCGCTTAGCCACGGGATTCTAACATTGGGGCTACTATGTAGCCCCTGGTACCTTCGCGTGCATCCGAATACAGGCGCGTATGTACCTGGCCGGAAAATGGCACTTCATTAATGCGGAGGAATCCTAGAGATTCCGATGAGTCGTCGAGTGGTTGATCAGTCTCTCGCTATATCATGATAGTAAGTTTTCGGCTTTCTCTACTGAGGTGCTCATCCAGAATAACCAGGGCACAATTGCAGTAGTTCTCCTTTGGCCACCCTAGCCGATAATAACGGAATGTAAGGCGGCAAACCCAGGAGCCGGGATAAGCCAACATTTGACCAAAGACGTGATTCGGAGCTGATGCATATAAGGCCAAACTCGTGAAGCCGAACACTCCCGAAGGTATTCAGACTTTATAACAGATGATGGGCTCAAGAATGCACATTCATTACAAACCCTGTGTTTCCAGGTACGTGCATTGATCTGTCGTGGCGAAATGCCAAAAACGGCAGTATCCTTTGTGGGTATGGAACCCATGGGATGGTTAAACAACAAGAGGGAATAGAAAAGGTTTACACAGGGGCTTAATCTAAAAATAAACCTGTTGAATGGGGCCCTGCTGCACGTCTGCGCCTTTGTCTCGGTTGTGTCGTATCCTGGAAGGGTATCACGCGAACATTTTCTGTGGAAAAAAGAAAACTCACGAGAGAGTACAACGTAAGTATGCGATGGATAGTAAAAGTGTAAGATGTTGGCCTGCTAACAAGGTTGAGCCAGGTGTGGGGCTTTATTAAGTGTTTATAGCCCCTGGTATCTGCTATGGGATTACATAAACGGTGCCCTAGTTCGATCTGGGCTACTAGACTCGTCTAACCGTGTACGTGGTCTTAACGACCAGTCATGTTTTTCTGATGTTAGAGGCCGCTTATAGTTTGGTCGCTAAGGCCGTCGCGTGTCCCTCTGCGTGCGAAGGGCACTCTGTTATTCCGCTAACGGTGATGATGCCACGCGGACCGGGCATCTTGTGTGTAAGGTAGCCATAGTGCGGCAATGCATTGAAGCGGGCAAAGGCCGTTCTTCCAAGCAATGCGTGATAGTTGCTTTGGAAGGGTGCGATGATGAAGAGTAGTTCTTCGCTTCTAGAGTTGCCTGGAGAGCCGAATGTGACCTCCAGTATGATGGAGCCCCTGCTGTAGGCTTCAACGCCTGGTATCACCCCTTCAAAGGTGGTGTTGCTTTTACTAATTCTTGATGGGTCTATCCCCACCCTAGGGACAGTGTCCTCATATATTAAACTGAGACTGCTGCCGCCGTCCATGAGGACGTGGGTGAGATGGTATCCGTCGATTATTGGGTCAAGCACCAAGGCCTCTGATCGTTCGCGCCGAATGCTATTTCGTCCGTCCAGGTGATCGAAGGTGATCAGATAAGACATCCAGTAGTTAGGTGTGGGTACGATGGGCGCTATATCGTGTGCGTCTTTATGGGCGCATTCGTGCCTTCCCAAGGATGTGCAAGTCGCGTGGATCATATTTACTGTTTTAACCTCTGGCAGGAATTTTTTCTGTCCCCCAGTGTTCGGCTAGCGAGGTTCATCCTCGTCTTCACTTGGTGTTTCCCTTCCCTTGTGTTCGGCGTTTAGTTTGCCAGCCTTCTTGAAGACCCAGCACTCTCTGTGCGTGTGGTTCGCAGGTTTATCTGGGCATAGTCTATCCATGACTCTATTCAGACCGGATGGTCCCGCTTTACTGCCTTTGGATGGCCTATTTTGCGGATTAGTTCAAGAGCCCCTGAATCCGGCATTAACCGTTGTCTTATCCGGGCTCTCTTCCTTGTTTTGGCATTTGTTTTTATTACACCGTGGCTTCCCATTGCCATCCCTTATTTCGGATGTGTTGGGGTCGCTGGTGCCTTTAAAGGCTAGCCAGCTATCTTCACCCACGCAAAAGCGGGTCATAAGGCTTGTTAGGGCTGCCATTGTCTTTGGCTTTTCTTGGCCGAGGTGTCTGGCGAGCCACTCGTGATGGATGCAGTGTTTGAATGCTGCTAAGGCTTCGACATCTGGACAATCAAGGATTTGATTCTTCTTAGTGAGGAATCTGTTCCAAAGCTTTCGGGCGGACTCTCCGGGCTGTTGGATTATGTGACTTAAATCGTCAGCATTTGGAGGCCGGACATAAGTCCCTTGAAAATTGGCCCTGAAAGCGTCTTCGAGTTCCTCCCAACTCCCAATTGAATTTTCGGGGAGGCTTTTCAACCAGTGTCTAGCTGGTCCCTTTAGTTTGAGGGGAAGGTATTTGATGGCGTGGAGGTCATCCCCGCAAGCCATATGTATATGTAGGATAAAGTCCTCGATCCAGACCCGTGGGTCTGTCGTTCCGTCGTATGCCTCTATGTTCACAGGTTTAAAGCCCTGTGGGAATTCATGGTCCAGTACTTCATCAGTAAAGCACAGGGGGTGAGCAGCCCCTCTGTATCTGAACGCGCTGTGGCATGCTGTTGGCTGTTGTTGTGTCCGGTGTTTATTCTGAACTGGTATTTGATTGTCATAATCTTTGTGACGACCACAGTCCCCCGCCGGGGTGTGTCCTTTAGATCCATAGATGGATCTAGCTGCGCCAGCTATCTTATCCAGGTGCTCACATAGATCGTGCGCGTCTTCGGTAGCTGCTTTGTTGCTATTATGAAGTGGTACATCTGGTCTCCTGGTCGTGTTACTCTTTGGTGGAACGGCCTCGTCGTGGAATTCTGGCAGTAGCTTGCGTTCTGGGTAGCTCTTTGTATGGCGATCGTCGCCATATCTTTCTTTAGTGTCTAGCACTTTGTTCTATCTGTGCTTGAGCGTTTCCTGTGCGGCTTTAAGACGTTGCTTCTGCTTCTTCAGACTTCTTGCTGTGGCCATAAGCTTTCTGTGGAGGTTATCTCGTTCCACGTGTTCTTCCGGAATGATGAATGCGTTATCGTCCGGACTGTCCTCTTGTCCTGGGCCGGTTTGATGAACTCGTCCCTCTGGATCATTGTCTTCGGGCGTCTGCTCCGAACTGTGTTCGGCGTGACCTGGTTCGTCCTGCTCCATCGCTGGTTCCGTTTGGTCGTTGTTGCCTTCGGGGTTGACCGGAGTATCCATCCTTCTGGCACTCTTGCTGATATTTTTACTATTACTGAATTTGGTGCGGCGTCTGCGCCGTCGCTTTGGCTTTTGCCCGGGGTTTTTATCTTCCGGATTGTCACAGTTGTCTTCCTTGGGCGTATCCACCATGTATATGTCATGTGACGAGGCGGGAGTCCGGTGCCCCATAGATTTTGAGTCTTCTCCTGCATCGTCGTCCATATCATCGATGCCTTCGGAGTCGAAGTCAAGCACTTCAGTTAAATCATCAACCGTGGCTATGAAGTGGGTGGTGGGTGGGTAATGAATTTCTTCGTCGCCTGCTTCCCACTTGATCCGGACAAAGTTCGGCCCGAAATTCTCTGTCAAAGAGAGAATTTTTAATGAGTTTAGTATATCGCCAAAGGGCGAGTGCTGAAAGATGTCCGCTGCGGTGAACTCCATCACCGGAGCCCAACCAGGCTCGACGGGCTCGGGAACGCGCGGACTGGAACCTACATCCGGATACGAATCCGGGGGTCCGGAGTCACAGGCTTCCTCAGAAGCGAGGCCTGTGTTCGGCTCCATCACCGATGAGGGTATGGTCTGCGGGGCGGGTTCTAGCCCTCCATCCTTGGGCAACGCAACCTACCCCGGATTTAGATCCGAGGCTTCTGCCGGGGTGATATCCCGAGCCTCGTCGGACAGCGGATCTAAGCCGTGCTCATCGTGACTATTCGGTGCTCCTGGCGCAGGCTCGAGTCCGCCGAAGATCAAATCTCCGCGAATATCCTCGTGTAGTTCAAGTTTCCGAACCTGACCTGGTGACCGGGGGCATAGCTGTCGATCTGCTCCAGATGGCCAAGTGAATTGGCCCGAAGTGCGAGGCTGCCGAACACGAGGATTTCTCTGGGGAGAAAAGTCTCGCCCTGGACTATGTTGTTGCTGATTAGAGGCACCATCAAGCCCTGTTGTGACGACACAGAGGAACTCTCAATGAAAGCACCAATGTCGGTGTCAAAACCGGCGGATCACGGGTAGGGGGTCCCGATCTGTGCGTCAAGGCTGATGGTAAGAGGAAGAAAGGGACACAGATGTTTACCCAGGTTCGGGCCCTCTCGATGGAGGTAAAACCCTACTTCCTGCTTGATTAATATTGATGATATGGGTAGTACAAGAGTAGATCTACCTCGAGATCATAGAGGGTAAACCTTAGAAGCTAGCCTATGATGGTATGATTGTAATTGTGATCGGCCTTCTAAGGACCAACCTCTCCGGTTTATATAGACACCAGAGAGGGCTAGGGTTTACATGGAGTCGGGTACAAGGAAGGAAACATAATATCCGGATCGCCAAGCTTGCCTTCCACGCCAAGGAGAGTCCCATCCGGACACGGGCCGAAGTCTTGAGTCTTGTATCTTCACGCTTCAATAGTCCGGATGTTGTACACAGTCCGGCTGTCCGGATACCCCCTAATCCAGGACTCCCTCACCATGCACGCCACGACATTCGGGGTGAAATCGAAGAGGCGGAAGCCGTTGGTCTGCATGATATCCTTGAAGAAATCAGAAAAGGGGGGACTGGGCCCATAGGGTAAATAGTCGACGAAGAAGGGGTACCGATTTGGGGAGGGCTCAGCGCTGGTAGGGACGATGTGTGTGGCTGGATGCCCCGTCTTCTCTCCCCCCATCTTCACTCTCCCACAGATCCTTGAACATCTCCCGGAGCTCGGACATGCCGACCGTCAAGGGGAAGTAAGCGAACTGCTCCCATCGCGCCACCAGCTCGCTCTCCGGCTGCTCCGTCACACCGGTGCCTTCGCTGCTCCCTTGCTTTTTGTGGACTTGGGCGCCATGGCGGTTGCGAGAAGCGAGAGAGCAGGGGATGGTAGAAGCACGGTGGCGATGGACGAAGGCAGAGAGGCTTGAGAAGAAGGAAGAAAGGGGACGGCGGTTCT
>NC_041381.1:276934624-276978645 GCF_002162155.2 Triticum dicoccoides
ATTAACTGCGACAGGATGCATGCGTGCGAACGCTGTCCCACGCATGCCTCCCACATCACGCGCGCGCACACGACCCCCACGTCGCGTGTTCAACGCGGGTCGTGGAGAAGCGCAGCGGACGAAGCAGTTACCGCTGTAAAATCCGCCAAAACTGCCCGGGCACCATTCTGGGCCCGGCCCAACAACGTGCTACGCTTATGTATGGCCCAAGCCCGGGGGCTCCTGTCGGTGTACAAAAGTAGGGGCTCTGCTTTTGACCCCAGTCAGAGCCTCCCGCCACAGCCATGCATAACAGGGCAGGAAAGGGAAGCTAGAGAGAAGCCGAAAGCTCAAGACAAAGAAAGGAACGACAAGGACCAAGGCTAGAAAGATCGGATGGACGAAGCAGGTTTCCCCGGCAAGAACTCTTGCCGGGGCAGCCTCAGCGGCCCCGGCAAGACCCTTGTCGGGGTAGCTCGCCCACACCAGCTGAGTGAGCCACCTTCGAGCCCCCCAACGCTAGACAAACGCATTGGGACAAGGCTCGGGAGGCACCTCCGTGGTGGCATGCAGATCTTTGTGAAAACAAAGAATAGTCAAGATCAAAGGAGGATAGGAAGGTAACAATCCTTGACAGGGTTCTTGCCGAGGAAGCCCATGAGACCCCCGGCAAGGTCCTTGCCAGGGATGACGGCGTGCCGCGGCAAGACCCTTGCCGGGCCACCCGGTAAGGCCCTCGCCAAGCGCGCCAGCAGGGCCACTGCCAGGCCCACGCCAGCCAAGACTCCGGCGCCGTTCGCATGCAGTTGCCGACCCAACCAGCTGGGCAGGCACCTGTGTGGCAACATGCAGCCCTTCATGGTGGCTCCACCACGATGCCACCTCAGCTGCCTGCCGGCCTACATGGCACCACATGCATCGCTGGCCAGGGCGCTTGTCAAAGCAAGGAGGAGCGGCGACGGACGGGCTGGGCCTCGCTCCCGTCCCTGATAAAGTGAAGGGACACCTAAGCCTCGCATTAAATGCACTTTGTCCTATAATACCAGCGATAAGCTCATAGCGCTGTAGCACTTTCGACCTCCTGTGTGCCACTGTGGCAGCCCCTTTCGCCTATAAAAGGAGCACTGGAGAAGGATTCGGCTCTTTCGAACCTAGCAGCACCTAGAGCTAGTTCAAGAGCTCAAGAACACTAAATACATCCACCAAAGCAGGATCGTAGGGTTTTACGCATCTTTGCATCCCGAACCTAGGTAAATCCCCTTTGTGTTCTCTGCTAGTCCCGCTCTTCTGACGATCCCCGTGCCCCGCAACCGTAGTAGGGATTCCAATGATCCCATAGGTGTCGTTTCCCACCGACAGCGCGCGAGAGAGAGATGGGGAACTGCCACTCTCCCTAAAGCGAGACTTGGAAGAGCAAACATCGTGAGTAGAAAAAATCCCATCCCTTTCAAATAAACACACGAGAACTTCAAAGTTCATTCCAAGAAGTGGCAAATTGGCTACAAAAAGCAAGCAAAAGAACAGCCGCGTCCGGCACCTGCACTAGTCTTCTGGTCTTCCGACCAGCGCGTAGTATGGGGCTTCCACTTGGACATGGGTGGGAGCCCCGTGAGGCTCAGGGGCAGCACTCAGGAGACTCCGGGGCGTGTACAGCCCCGCTCGTTATTACGTGAGAGTGTCACGAGTGGAGACTTGACGGGTGCATGGTGCTCACCTGTCACAGGTAGAACTTCCGGACATGCTAGAAGTTCCAGGCATTCTGGATGGGGACCCCGTCCTGCCTCTCCAGGCGCGCAGCGCCAGGCCTGGAGATACGGGTGTTCTTGAATGGGCCCTCCCACATAGGCGAGAGCTAGTGAAGCCTCTCCCTAGAGAGCACCTACCTCAGGAAAAGGTCACCCATTGTCGGTGTCAAAACCGGCGGATCTCGAGTAGGGGGTCCCGAACTGTACTTCTAAGGTCGATGGTAATAGGAGGCGGGGGACACGATGTTTACCCAGGTTCCGGCCCTCTCTATGGAGGTAATACCCTACTTCCTACTTGATTGATCTTGATGAATATGAGTATTACAAGAGTTGATCTACCACGAGATCGTAATGGCTAAAACCCTAGAAGTCTAGCTTGTATGATTATGATTGCCTCTATGGACTAAACCCTCCGGTTTATATAGACACCGGAGGGGACTAGGGTTGTACAAAGTCGGTTATATACTAGGTCTATATAGTCCGAGTGTTCGAGGACCCCTTTGTCTAGGACTCCCTCTGTAACCGACTTTGTGTAACCCTAGCCCCCTCTGGTGTCTATATAAACCGGAGGGTTTAGTCTGTAGAAGGACAACCACAATCTCATAGGCTAGGCTTCTAGTGTTTAGCCATCACGCTCTCGTGGTAGATCAACTCTTGTAATACTCATATTCATCAAGATCAATCAAGCAGGAAGTAGGGTATTACCTCCATAGAGCGGCCCGAACCTGGGTAAACATTGTGTCCCCGCCTCCTGTTACCATTAGCCTTAGACGCATAGTTCGGGGCCCCCTACCCGAGATCTGGCGGTTTTGACACCGACATTTGTGCTTTCATTAAGAGTTCCACTGCATCGTCACCAGAAAGCTTGATGGCTCCATTAATCATCTACAACAATAGAGTCCTGGGGGAGATCTTCCTTCCCGGACAAATCTTCATATTCGGCGGCTTCACACTGCGGGCCAACTCGCTTGGCCATCTAGAGCAGATCGATAGCTACGCCCCTGGCCATTAGGTCAGATTTGGAAGCCTGAATTTTATGGCTCATATCCATCGAGACTTGATCTTCGACGGATCTGAGCCCATGACGGATGTCCCCTGCCGCCAAGATGAACATAACCTAAATTTGTCATCTGGGCGCACTCCGGAAATAGCACCTGTAACCGCTCTGGCCCTAGATCCAGAGCGGACCGCGTCGTCCGAAGATGGGAAGCTTAACCCTGCCACAGAAGCCGCAGACTTAGCGGCGCTTGAGCCGCACACGGACCCGACATCGAGTTGGGCTTGTATCACTGGAACCTCGGATTCATCTCCGGCCATAGGTTCTGGACCACGTGCACCCGCGTCCATCGAACCTGATCGGGCGCCGATCCTGGAGTTCAATTTCACAGACAT
Organism: Triticum dicoccoides; assembly: GCF_002162155.2. Classification (NCBI taxonomy): domain Eukaryota; kingdom Viridiplantae; phylum Streptophyta; class Magnoliopsida; order Poales; family Poaceae; genus Triticum; species Triticum dicoccoides. The sequence goes on from NC_041381.1 coordinate 276,937,741, forward strand.
CTTCCAGCACTCGCCTCTAGGTGATGTGTTAAACTCATTGAAATCCCTCTCCTTGTCGAGGAAGCGGACGACGAAGAAATTCGTTCCCCACCCACCACCCACTTCATTGCCACCGTCGAAGACTTAACTAACACGCTCGATTACGGCTCCGAGGACATCGACGGTATGGACGACGATGCCGAAGAGGAGCAGGCACAAAAACCACCACCCTTAGGGCAGTGGACAGCTACATCCTCATACGATATATACATGGTGGACACACCTAAGGAGAAGGAGGCCGACGGTGATAATAGCATGCCTGTCGATGAACCTCCCAAGTGCCAGCGTCAGAAGCGCTGTCCTCGACCTGGCAAAAGGAAAAACAGCAATATTGTCATGGACGACGATAACCTAAACCAAGCAGAGGACCCTGCAGACCCAGCGGTAGAGCAAGGCGTGCGAGAGGACAGCGAACACAGTCCGGAGATGTTGTCTGACCACAGCGATGCCGAAGATAGCAACTATCAACCTGTCTCCTAAGAGGAAATTAGTCTGGGCGACGATGAATTTGTCGTCCCAGAAGAACCATTAGAACAAGAACACTTCCCTCAAAGGCTTATCGCCACTGCAAGGAGCCTGAAAAAGCAGAAGCAGCGGCTTAAAGCCGCACAGGATACGCTCAATGACAGATGGAACGAAGTGCTTGACGCTGAGGAGAAATACGACGAAAATCGCCAAACAAAGAGCTATCCTAAGCGTAAGCCACTACCCAAATTCGACGACGAGGCTATTGTGCCCATACCACCGAAAAACAATACGGTCGATCAGCTGGACCGACCACCTCGTGGTCAAGATAGAGCGACCAGCAATGCCGCACACAAACCTGCACCCCCTCCCCGTAAAGGAAGGGAGGTTGCAGCTCAGGACTAGACACACAATCTACGTGAAGACCTGGACAAAAAGGCTGGCAAAACCAGGTCCATCTATGGATCCAGGGAACGTGCTCCTATACGGGATCACGATTATCAAACCAAAAACACTGGTCACTTACCAGTTCAGAACCAATGCCGAACATTACAACTGTTGGACCCACGCCACAACACAGCCAAATACAGTGGTGACACACAACCCCTATGCTTTACCGATGAGGTGCTGGAACACGATTTTCCAAAGGGGTCCAACCCATAAACATCGAGGCATATGATGGAACGACGGACCCCGTGGTTTGGATAGAAGACTTTATTCTTCACATCCACATGGCTCGCGGAGATGATCTCCACGCCATCAAATACTTACCCCTCAAGCTGAAAGGACCAGCGCAGCACTGGCTAAAAAGCCTTCCCGAAAATTCCATCGGAAGCTGGGAAGAACTTCAGGATGCCTTTCGGGCCAATTTCCAAGGGACCTATGTCTGGCCACCGGATGCAGACGACCCAAGTCACATAATCCAACAACCCGGAGAATTAGCCCATAAGCTTTGGAATCGGTTTCTCACTAAGAAGAACCAAATCATCGACTGTCCGGACACCAAAGCCTTAGCGCCCTTCAAACACAGTGTCCAGGACGAATGGCTAGCCAGGCACCTTGGCCGGGAAAGGCCAAGAACAATGACAGCCTTAACTACACTAATGACCCACTTTTGCACGGGCGAGGACAGCTAGCTAGCCTGTAGCAGCACCAGTGACCCCGGCACATCTGAAGTCAGGGATGGCAATGGAAAACCACGACGCAACAAAAACAAACGTCGGAACAATGAAGAAAGCTAAGACAATACAACGGTAAACGCCGGATTCAGGGGCTCCAGACCCGGTCAACGGAAGAAACCATTCAAAGGCAACAAAGACAGCCCGTCCAGCATGGACAAAATCCTAGACATGCCCTGCCAAATCCACGACACTCCTGATAAACCAGCCAATCATACCAACAGAGAATGTTGGGTGTTCAAGCAGGCAGGCAAACTCAACGCCGAACACAAAGGGAAGGGGCCTCAGAGCAAAGACAAGGACGAACCTCGCTAGCCGAACACGGGGGAACAAAAGAAATTTCCACCGGAAACCAAAACAGTGAACATGATCTATGCCACTCATATCCCAAAGTGGGAGCGGAAATGCACACTCCGAGATGTCTATGCCGTTGAGTCCGTTGCCCCCAAATTCAACCCATGGTCGTCCTGTCCGATCACCTTTGATCGCAGGGATCATCCGACTAGTATCCGTCATAGGGATTCGGCTGCCCTAGTGCTAAACCCTATAATCGACGGATACCACTATCGGTGTCAAAACCGGCGGATCTCAGGTAGGGGGTCCCGAACTGTGCGTGTAAGGCTAATGGTAACAGGAGGCGGGGACACAATGTTTACCCAGGTTCGGGCCTCTCGATGGAGGTAATACCCTACTTCCTGCTTGCTTGATCTTCATGATATGAGTATTACAAGAGTTGATCTACCACGAGATTATAGAGGCTAAACCCTAGAAGCTAGCCTATGATTATGATTGTTGTTATCCTACGGACTAAACCCTCCGTTTTATATAGACATCAGAGGGGGCTAGGGTTACACAGAGGCGGTTACAAAGAAGGAGATCTACATATCCAAATTGCCAAGCTTGCCTTCCACGCAAAGGAGAGTCCCGTCCAGACACGGGACGAAGTCTTCAATCTTGTATCTTCATAGTGCAACAGTCCGGCCAAAGTATATAGTCTGGCTGTCCGAGGACCCCCTAATCCAGGACTCCCTCAGTAGCCCCCGAACCAGGCTTCAATCACAATGAGTCTGGCACGCAGATTGTCTTCGGCATTGCAAGGCGGGTTCTTCTCCAAAATCCCAGAGTATCTGTTGTAACGAGCAGTGTCCGGCTTCCCATCAATATTACACTCCTCGGCTTCTGTGCTTCAATAATGGCTATCTCCACGTGTCGAGCGAATGTGAGAAGTCGGGGCATTTTTACATTTGCCACCCTAACCATGTACGTACATCGTCTATTTAAAGAGACGGGGATCCTTAGATCCAAATCACACCATCCTCCCCCAGCAAGTATCCATCAGAGCGCGCCCGGAAGAAACCATCCCATCATGGCCGGCCGTCGCAGCTCCTCCTCTCGCTCCCGTAGCACTAAGCCAGGCGATTGGGAGAAGTGTTCTGTCCCCCATAGCCGATTGGTAGAGTTGCAGACCAAGGGGTTTCTCCCGCCTGCGTACATGGTCACTGTCCGAGCGGGACTAGCCACTTATAATGGCGGGGCGCAAGTGGAGAGTTTGCCCAACCCATCCAAGGGGGAGCGGGTATGCCTTGTCCCTTACTTGTTGAGGGGACTTGGATTTCCAATCCATCCGTTCCTCCACGGGCTGATGGAGTTCTATGGCCTCCAGCTACATAACTTCACTCCCGCCTCCATTTTGCTCATCGCAAGCTACGTTGCCTTCTTTGAGCTATTTCTGGGCTGCGAAGCTCATTTCGAGCTATGGAAGAGGCTATTCTGCCTCGTACCCCGCACTCAGGAGGGGTCGATATATCAAGTGGGCGGAGCCGAAATATGCCACATCGCTGGGACCGGATACCTGTCCGGTACTCCGAAGAAGACGTCCGAAGACTGGCCTTCGGAGTGGTTTTGTATGGAGAACATCCCCCTTCCGGACCCTATTCGGATGGGCCTTCCTGAGTTTGTAAATGCCCTGTTGAAGAAACGCCAAAGCTGGCGCCCTCGGAGCCCCCAGGAGGAAGACAACAGAGAGGTCCTTTTCCTGATGGACAGGATAAAGATGCTGTCCAAATCAGGCTGACAATAATTGAGGTCATGTTAATATGTATAATACGGGGAGTGCAGCCACTTCAATATTGGGGGAAAACCATGTGGCATTTCAATGGAGAAGACGATGCACTTGCTGCGGCTGTAAATGTCTGGACTCCACCGCCGCTATGGCGAAAATGTTGTCTGATTTGTACAAAGGAGAAGAAGAGGAGTTCATCCATATCAAGCCACGGGATGGATTCTCCATGTACAACCCCACAAGCTGGGTGAGCTGCTATATTTTATTCCAGTCTTTCCTGCATTCCTCATCACAAATATTTACCTTGTCAATTAATAGCAGGAACTACTAAAAGCTATGAGGGAGGTCCACAGCCTGCCTCCACAGCCAGAGGACCCCGACTGGGCCCTCGACCCCGGACACGAAGAAGATCTGGACACATTTGTGGAACTCATCGACAGGACATTTTATCAGTTAAGCTGTGACGGTGCCTTCGTGGCCATCATAGCTAATTATCCTGGCCTACTCCCTGCATCACAGGTAAGTAAAACCGGAGTCCCAACTTCCAAGAAGGATCCCCTCTTTGCACCTTACCCTTAGCACATATATTGCATTTTTACAGGGAAGGCCGTCGGGGCGACGTGCCGAACCCGCGGTGAATCGTCAACAAGGGGCACCGAAGCCGAGTAGGCTTAAAAGGAAGGCGCTCAGGACCGAGACGCCATTGCAGAGGTATGATTAAAAATCTGCTCTGTGATTATTGTCTTTGAAGTATAATGAAGTCCATGGTTCCCTGGCAGAAAAAGCGCTTGCCGGACTGTATCCGGAGAGCCTGCCGGCCACGCCTCCACCAGCTGGACTCCAAGGCCGGACTCAAGGGCAGAGGTCAATGCGGGGACAACACCGGACGGTCCTCCTACAGAGGATGCAGATAGAGCGCCATGAATCACAGGCGCCGACAGGCCACACTACGCGACCCTAATTTCTCTGAAGAGGCGTTCAATGCCTTCAACGCAGGAGACGCATACATCGGAGCTGCTCAAGATGGCCTCGCCAGAGCCACGGACCAGTATGTAAAGGATATATGGGTAAGAAAATCTAATGAGTATGTATATTAGTAGCCCCTGAGACTTGAAACAGTTGGCACAACTGATTTAAGGATCATTGTACGCATAGGTTCTTACGGAGAAGAATACCCAGCTATCTAAAGAGTTGGAGGAGTGCAAAGCCCAGCTGCGGGCCGCAGTTGCCGAAATGGAGGAGTCCAAGAAGGCCCCATCTGGTAATACTTGTCTTGATCGAAAAGAGTGCGTTGACATATACCAGTTAGTATTCGGCATGCATGCAAATCTAACAGTAGATTCTGCAGACAATCCCGGAGGTAATCCGGAGACCGTATCAGAGGATGAGCAACATGCTCAGTGACAGCTAAAGGCTAGCGAGCGCATGCTTACAAAGGTTATACGGGATAAAAATGATCTCCAGGACGCGAAGACCCGGTTGGACATTGAATTAAAAGATGTTCGGGCCCAGCTTGCTGACTCCGTGAAGGAGAATAAGAGGCTTCGACGCGACATTTTTAGTAAGTGCTCGAATGAACCTTTATAAAGTTCGGCAAAGAAGCGGGCTAACAGAATTATGTCTGTAGGTATGCTGACGGGTCGTCCCGAAGAGGATATGCCCGGATCTGCAGGCGATCTTCTGCAAGAGCTCTCACAACTGCACGGACAAATTCGGCAGGTGATGCAGGGTATTGCCCAGGCCTTGGGGCCGTCCGCCTCCCTGCCCGGAGGCATGGGAGAGCTCATGGAGATGCTCAAGGGAGCGCTGCGGCGCTTCCGATTATGGAAGATATCGGCCTGCCGACAAGGTGCAAGGGAAGCCTGGGCCATGGTGAAGACGCGATACACCAAGGCTGACCCGAACCACATGGCTGAGGTCGGACCTGTAGGGTCAGATGGGAAAGAGATCCCCGTTAGTCTGGTATATGACTAGGTAGCATTAGCCACAAAGTATTCCCAACAGGATTGTAGGCTAGATAGCCTGTTTGATGGTATAGAAGAAGAATTTAGTCAGTCTAAGTGACTGTGTACTTCAAATGACATTTTTTGTCTCTAGCCGGATTGTAAATCATTTGTCATGGCGGACCTTTTCGCTTCAACCTCCGGACCCGACAGTCCGGAGTGTATCCGAATACCCGCTTAGTTATGTAAAAACCGGGGTACGCGTGAAAACCAGGTGTAGGGGTCATAAGTGCTTGAACAGACAAGTACCCAACTAGCTATGTTATATTACATGGATAGTAAGAAACATCTTCCAAGGAGAATAGTTCCGTTAAGGGTTCCTTTCCCTGGGTACGCATGCATTAATGTGCATGTCAGAACTGCGAAAAGCAACGCAGGATATAAACATCTGGGGGCATGTATTGAAATAAGTAAGAAACATCTTTTGTTCACTGATCGAATATTCCCTTAAGAACGCTAGCTTTGGCTTCACCCAGTCTGAGGTACACATCTGGCTGACCTAGCAGTAACAATTGCAGTGGTGCTCCCCTTATGCCGTAGCCAAATTAACGAGAACGTAGGGCATAAACACAAGAGCCAGGCAACCCAGCTTGGCCAAAACTTAAGTCATATCAATGCATATAATGGCGAAAAAGGCACATATGGAGAAGTGACACATATGTGGTGGGCATAAAGCTCTGAAGATAATTATATTAAGCTTCTGTATAAGAAGCCCCCAGGTATATTGAGCATGCATAGCGCGACCGGAGTGTGCGACCGGAGTGCACTTAAAGCTTTTAAGGCTATATATAAAAAGAAAGAGAGAGATAATATAACTTAAAAAAAGGCAGAGGTAAGGAGACGAACACAGAGTTCGGCACTAGGCGTAGAATCTTCGGAGTCTGGCCGCATTCCATGGGTTCGGCTCGAGTCGATTATCTGATGCATCACGCAGACGGTATGCTCCTCCGGTGAGAACTTTATCAATGATGAAGGGACCCTCCCACTTGGGCTTGAGCTTGTCCTTTTTCTTCCCCGGTAGGGGTAGAACGAGTTCGCCAACGATATAAGTTTTGGCCCATACTTCTCTGCTTTGGTACCTTCGAGCCTGCTGCTGATAGAATGTGGAAAGGGCCTTTGCGACGTCACGCTCCTCCTCCAGGGCATCTAAACTGTCCTGCCGATCTAGCTCGGCTTCTCTCTCTTCCTACATGCGCAGTTGAGGTGAGTCATGAATGATATCGCAGGGTAGTATTGCCTCTGCGCCGTACACCATAAAAAATGGTGTGTATCCGGTGGTGCGATTTGGCGTGGTCCGCAGCCCCCATAGTACGGAGTCAAGCTCCTCAACCCAGTGCGTATCTGATTTCTTCAAGGATCGCAATAGTCTGGGTTTGATGCCGCTCATAATAAGACCATTTGCTCGTTTGACTTGACCGTTTGTTTTGGGGTGATAGACAGAGGCATAATCGAGCTTAATGACCATTTTGCCGTACCAAGTTTTCACCTCGTTGGCTGTGAAGTTGGAGCCGTTATCAGCGATGATGCTGTGGGGGACACCGTAACGGTGGACGACCCCGGATATAAAGTCTATCACTGGTCCGGATTTGGCCGTTTTAACTGGTTTGGCCTCTATCCATTTGGTGAATTTATCTACCATGACCAACAAGTAGTTTTTCTTATGGCTTCCTCCTTTAAGGGGCCAACCATATCGAGCCCCCAGACCGCAAAGGGCCAAGTTATGGGGATTGTTTGGAGAGCGGTAGGTGGCATATGGCTTTGATTTAAAAAAAGCTGGCAACCGACGCAATGTTGGACGAGGTCCTGTGCGTCTGCTCGGGCTGTCGGCCAGTAGAAACCTATACGGAAGGCCTTTCTTACAAGGGCCCGAGCTGTGGCGTGGTGGCCGCCGAGTCCAGCATGAATTTCTGCCAAAAGCTGCCGTCCTTCCTCTTCGGAGATGCACCTATGGAGCAGTCCAGTCGCGCTTTTCTTATAAAGCTCTCCCTCGTGGACCTTGTAGGCTTTAGAACACCGCACAGTGCAACGTGCCTCATTTTGGTCCTGAGGGAGTTCTTGCCTATTTAGGTAGGCTAAGAAGGGTTCCGTCCACGGGGCGATGACAGCCATAATCGCGTGGGCCGAAGGTGTTATTTCGGTGGCGGAGCCTCCGATTACGTCAGAGTGTTTGGGATCTGGGGTTGTGTTCGGATCCAGGCTGGTATTGCCGGTCTCCCCTTCCCACACCACGGATGGCTTGAACAACCTTTCTAAGAAGATGTTAGGTGGGACGGGGTCGCACTTAGCGCCGATGCAGGCATGGACATCCGCCCCTTGATTGTTTTCTCGGACCACATGGTGGAATTCGAGCCCCTCGAAACAAGCTGACATTTTGAGGACGGCATTGCGGTAAGCTGCCATTTTTGGGTCCTTGGCGTCAAAGTCTCCATTTATTTGAGATATTGCGAGGTTCGAATCCCCGCACACTTCTAGGCGTTGAATGCCCATAGAGACTGCCATCCGAAGACCATGCAACAGAGCCTTATATTTGGCTGCATTGTTGGAATCAGTGTATAGTATTTGGAGTACGTATTAGACTGTATCTCCGGTGGGGGTTGTCAGGACAACACCTGCCCCTAGGCTATCGGATTTCGGGTTCCGGCAGACCCTTGAGGTTCGAACTCTGGGGTGCGCACGAATATCTTTCCCCTACCAACTCACGTCTCGACGCCTTGCAAGGAATCTAAGCTAGAAGGAAGAACACATAAGGGACACGAGGTTTATAGTGGTTCAGGCCACCATTGTGGTGTAATACCCTACTCCAGTGTGTGGTGTGGTGGATTGCCTTAGGGGCTGATGATGAACAATACAGAGGAAGAACAGCCTCGCGAGGGGCTGTTCTTGAGCTGGTGCAATGAACTGCTTGGAGAGTTTAGTCGCCTCTCTCTCTAGTCTACCCGGAATCTGGATCCCTCTGCCCTATGGTGGCTAGCTCTATTTATAGAGGGAGGCCCTGGGCCTCTTCCCAAATAATGAGCGGAAAGGGCGCCAACAATTGGCCATTTTGAAGGGGAACATCTAGTACACTTATCCTGACTAAAGTTGGTCTTCGACTGCCAAAGACTCTGACGGTGACGCCGTCCTGGGCTCCACGATGATCTCCATCCTGCCGCTCTACTGGTCTTGGTCTTGTTGCACCGAAACGGTAACCCTTGCCTGATGCCTTGGCCTGTGCTTGCCCCCTTTGCACCGAAGGGGAAACAAGGACACTGCACAGGCCGGCGCCCGCCTGGCGCCCGCCTGGTCTCGATCGTCATGGCTTGCATCACGGGCACCTCGTGAGGTACCCTGTCTTGATCTCTTCGCCTCCTCGCGAGTTCGCCTGATGAGGCTGCTTCCTGAGGAAGCTTCTGTCGTCCGCCCCGCGAGGCTTGGCCCCTCGCGAGGGTCTTGAGCTTGAGCTGATGAAGCTGGGCTATATTGGGCCCCCACTCGAGCCACGCCGCAGGCAGGCAAGTCTGGGGACCACCATTCCCAGAACGCCGATAGTAGCCCCCGGGCCCAAGGCGCGCCCGGACTTGGCTTGGCGGAGAAGCGACGGGGCAAGTGCGAAGCGCCGCGGGCCCCAATAGCCTGCGATCTGGGGCGCCGCGTGGTGATTGATTGGACATGGGTGTCTCTGCTTCCCCACGATGCCTCGACAACTGCCCATCTGACAAAAGGGGTGTCCGGGCCAGACTTACCTGCTTCGCTCTCGTTCGCCTTGCTCCAGATCCCCTTTATCGCTCTTCTCCTCCTCGCTTCCGAAATCCTCCAGATCCGCCTCGATCCCTTTCGTCCGGCAAACCACGGCGCCTCGCAATACCCCGACCGAGGCCTGGTACTCGCTGGCTTTGGATCCCCCAAATGTGTCGGAGAAGAATCTAGCCCTCACGCGCCTGATGACGGTGGCGCAGGGCAACGAGGGGGCGACTGTGCTCAAGGCCGGCTCTGCCCAGCCTGAACGCAAAGGGAGCACCTTCTACCCGCTCTTTGTGAGTGCCATCATCGCCGGTTTGGTGCCTCCTTTTTCCGAGTTTTTCCTCGTTGTTCTTCGCCAATACAACTTGCAAGCTCTGCACCTCCACCCCAACTCTGTTCTCCTCCTGGGGATTTTCGCCTACTATTGCGAGGCTCACGTCGGAGTGACGCCCTTAGTGGCCTTGCTGCGTCATTACTTTTCCCTCCAGGTTTCTGATGCCCACATCACCACATGCGCGAGCTTCATCGCATACTCCAACTCCAATGCCATCTCGAAGCCTAGGAAGAGGATTGAAGGCTTCCGGAGTAAGTGGGTCATGGTGGATGTTTGGCGCATCCACCCCTGACTAGTGCTGCCTACGGGGCAGCCCAAGGCCGTTGATGCGTGATCTCGCACGGAGCTTGTCGACCCTCGTGCGAAGGTGGAGCTGAAGAGGATGAACGCGGACCTGAGGCCAGGCAACTTGGGGGCAGCGAAGCTGACCGGGGCCACGCTCCTGAGGGAGTTCCTAGAGCACCGGGTGGCTCCACTCCGGGCGCACTCGCTCCCATTGTGGAGGCTTGGGGAAGTGGACGCCGCCCTTCGCCTAAGCTCCGAGGCCCTAGCCGACGATGATCTGGTCACGGCTCTCCACTCCTTGGTTGGGGGAGACGTGGCGAGCCCGAAGGGCGCTCCCGTCCCCCTATTCCTTCGTGACGACTGGGAGCAGGTGGTGAACGCCATGCCCACCTTCAACGGTGAGGGGCTGGTGCCCGGAGAAGCTCTCGAGGACCTGGCGGTGCTGGCAACGGTGAATGTGTCCTCCGACGACTCCAGCGGGACCGAGGAGGAAGAAGAGGAGGAGGAAGAAGAGCCTGACTCTGAGGCGACTGGCGAGGAGTCGGGGGAGTTCTTCCCTCGGCACAGGTCCCGCGCCCTTCGCTCCATGCCGGACGACGACGAGGCCGGCGCCAGGCGAGGCGGGGAGTACTCTCCCTTGATCCCAAGGAAGGGCAGGACGGGGCTGGTTCTCCCAGGGTCTGCTCTAGTCCCGGGGCGGCCTGAGGCCAGCTCCGGCCTTCCCGACGTGCCTTCTGCCTTCGGACTCCCAAAGACGATCCCAGCTGTAGGCTCTCGGGCTTCAAGTTTGGCCGGAGGCTGCTTGAGTCCACGAACGACAACCAGTAAGTGCTCGATTCGTGTTTTGCTTTGTTTCTGTCGCCACAGCTTGATGTCTGCATCCTTTTGGCCAGGCCGGCGCCTGCAACAAAAAGGTTGAAAGGGGCTTCGGCGGCCCTGCTCGAGGCGAGTTCGTCTGCCGGGGCAGCGCCTTCATCTGCGGGGAAAGGAGGCAGCGAGGTTCGTGCCTCCCCTGCCTGGTCGTCTTCGCGAGCCCAGCAGGGACGCTTCGGCGAGGAGTCAGCCCCCGTGGCCCCGCTGACTCTGGAGGTGCATGCGCTTGATGCTATCGCTGAGGCGGCCAAGGCCCAGGGGGTTCCTTCCTCCCAGGCTGTGATCACGCTGCCGTCCTCTCTGCCTATTCCACCGTCTCCCGTCTCTTCTGACTCCTCCGCCGTCCTGGACCGGGCTGCCAACGAACTGAGCAGGTTGTGGGAGGATCTTCAGAGCGCGGACCCTCGCCTGGTGGTCAGGCGCCTGGAGCTAGCTTCTGGTTGGGCCCGCTCTGCCGCCTCCGTCCGAGCGGCGCCGAGCCAAGCCGTGTCAGCGTCCAATGGGGAGAAGCAAGCCGCCTGCCAGGCCAAGGCCGCTCGCAACGCTGCAGATGCCCGAGGCTGCTGCAAGGTGCTGGAGGTCAAGCTGCAAGGCCTGCCTGACTAGCTCGCCAAGGAGGTCCGTGGTTGCCAGGAGAAGGAGAAGGAGATGAAGGCTTGGGAGGCTGCCGTCAGGGACCGGTACGCCGAGCTTGATGACCGCAGTGGCCGGTTGGAGACGCTGGAGCAGGCGCTGAAGGCGAAGAGGACCGAGCTAGACAGCAAGGCGAAGGTCCTAGCCGAGGATCGAGTGGCCTTCACGAAGCTGGAGGAGAAAGCTCGCGCCACGCTGAAGACGCTTTATGAGGGCGGCTTAGAGAAGCCATTGGCTGGCGCAGAGGACGGCCCCGCCGAGCTGCTTCCCTTCCTGGTCCGTGCACTTGAAGATGTCGCGGACGGCCTTGGTCCCACGGCCGATGCCGAGGCACGTGCCCTGTCTTCTGCAGCGCTGACGCGTGTCCTCAGCCACGTCTACCTTCACGACCCCAACGTCGACCTCGACAGCCTGCTGGAACCTGTGAGCGGCGACCTTGCCGCCGCTGCTGCTGAGGCTATGAAAGGCCGAGCTGAAGCTTTGTTGGGGAGGTTCCGCGCCTTCAGCACCTAGCCCGGCGCGATGCCGCCAGCCCCGCGGCCTCAGGATGTGGAGCCGCCCAGCGTGACTCCACTACAGGCGGCGGCGCCACCGGAAAGTGATCCCTTCGCAGCTTCTGTTCTGTTTCGGTTCCTGCAACATACACCATGCCTTGTGGAGGCGTTCAAACTTGGGTTTGGCGTTGTGAAATAATCTATGGCCCGTAATATTTGCTTTTGAATTCCCTAGAATTTGCATCCCCCCTATTTGCTTGTGTTCTATGTCGGCAGGGCCCGGCCCTGCGCATACCTCAACCGCCGTTAGCCCCGACCGGAAACCAGGACGGGACTAAGGAGTGAGGGGCTACGTGGCAAGTTAGCTCCTGAGTCGCGATGCTCAGGAGTCCCCCATGACGCGCAAACAGCAAGTAGGGAAGGGAGGCATAGGAGTGGATTTGTCGTTCTACGTTGTTAGGGCCCGGCCCCGCGCATACCTCAGCCGCCGTTAGCCCCGACCAGAAACCAGGACGGGACTAAGGAGTGAGGGGCTACGTGACCAGTTAGGATCCTGAGTCGCGATGCTCAGGAGTCCCCCTTGACGTTCAAACGAGTTTTCATACCTTGGCTCCGCTCGGGGAGGGGCGCGCGACGACCAGGTCCGAGGGACCTGGCTGGGTGGCGTGCGTTCGGGCGTGGCCCGGGCGTGGCCCCCGTGTCCAGCCCCCTCGCGCGGCACTCCCGAGGGGAGGCGTTGTGATGGTGCCAGACACTGAGCTCTGGGCTCCCTGAGGTTGATACGGTCGTGGGCCGCCCTTAGTTGTTTATCACCAGCGCGGAGCATAGCGCTTCCGTATGTGTATGGGCATAGCCGCTCCTCGGCAGTGTCGTCAGCCAGCGCGGAGCATGGTGCTTCCACTGGTGCGTGGGAGGGGGGCTCCCCTCCCGGAGGAGCCCCCGGGGCGTGTACAGCCCCGCCCTGGCATGTGGCCGGCACGGTAGGGCTAGGAGAGGTGTATCTGGGCACCCGTGAGCCAGCGCGGGACTCACGAGGCCCTACCTCGAGGCGGGTTGCGCCTGGCTCTGGGCCTCTATCAACGGTGCGTTCCTGCAAGGTGGTTAGAATGCAAATGCTCTACGTCCTCAAGTCCCAGCGCTCGAGCGAGCTCAGCCGCCGCTGGTATGCCAGGTCACGATGCTGTGGGTCAAGGCCAGGGGGTGAGGGCTGGAGAGCCAGTAAGAGCCCATGAGTCGCAATGCTCACGCACCCCCTTTTAACGTGCAAGCGCTTTGCATGAGAGTGGAGAGGTCCGCGATAAGCAGCAGATGATAACCATGGGAATCAGGTTAAGCGCGGAGGAGCAAATCCATTTAGATAGATGCCTAAAAAGCAAACGCCACTGGGTCAGGCCCGAGCAGCTTGGGGATAATGCAACCCAAGGGGCGCCCCCAACAAGGTAGGTAAACAGCATAAGCAAAACGGATACATGCCGCAAGGACGGACCGACGCGACCTGGGAATGATGCAGCCCTATGGGTGCTCCCAGCTGAAAATGGAACTTTGAAAGAGGTCACCTGATACCGTTGGAGATGAAGGGATGCTGAAGTAGCGGAAGACGCGTGGTGAGGAGGCTGACCCTCACGAGCTCCCGGGACCAGGAGCCTCGGGAGGCTCCGGGGGCTCGGGTAGATCTTCGAGGACCATCTCCATCTCCGCCAGTACCGCACAATGTCTGACCTCCTGAGCCTCCAGAATGCTCCTGAACAGGCGCTGATGAGCAGCGGCCGCATTCGGCGGGCCGAAAGGCATGCGAACATAGTTGTGAGGTGGCCCCTCGCAGCGCCCCACGCGCGAAGGCCAGAGGCGCTCCTGAGACGCGGCTGGGTTGAGCCCTGGTATGTCGATGCAGACGCGCAGCCCACCATCCTCGCGTGGATGTGGGGCTACGGCGGGCAAGCGGCGGCTGCTGCGCATGACTCTTGACTCCTGTAGCTCCTGAATGTTCCTCACAATGAACTCCTGAGGGTTTGGCCCTCCTTGCCTCATACCTTCCTGAGGGAAACGTGCTTTGAAGCACGCCTCCATGTGGTGCCCGAGCGCCTCCCTCGTGACCTTGGCAAAGTCGGTGGCCCTCCAGGGGGGAGCCCCCGAGCCTTGCCCGAGGAGGGCGCTGGGCGCGCCTTCCTATGCGACAGAGGGTGGTGCCCCTTGAACGGGCGCGGATCCTGACGCAACGCCTCTGGAGGTGCCTGCCCCCTGAGGGTTTGGGCCAGGTGAAGTCTTCTTCTTCTTAGGGACTACCTCGGGGAGGCTCCCGCTCCTGTGATCCGGGTCTTTGATTGCCGCAGCCTGGAAGGCACGCTCAAGACAACACACTGCATCCTTTTCCTCGCAGGGGACTGTGATGACTCCACCACTTCCTGGCATCTTGAGGACATTGTAGCCATGGTGAGTCACTGCCATGAACTTGGCCAGGGCTGGGTACCCGAGGATGGCATTGTATGGCAGGCGAATGTGGGCGACGTCGAAGTCAATGAGCTTGGTGCGGTAGTTGTTGCGCTGCCCAGAGGTGACAGGAAGGCGAACTTGCCCTATCGGAACAGTGGAACCGTCAGTGACTCCTGAGAAAGGCTTGGTCGGCTGAAGCTGATCGTATGGCACTTGGAGATTGTTGAACCTCTCAACGGACAGGATGTTGAGTCCTGCCCCGCCATCAATAAGGGTCCTGGTGACTTGCACGTTGCTGATGACTAGGGAACAAAGCATTGGGAGGACACCGGCCGTTGCCGCGCACATGAGCTGATCCGCTGAGCTGAACGTGATAGCGCACGCTAACCACCTGAGAGGGCGCATGGCCTCAAGCTTGGGGAGTATTGCATTCACCTCGCGAGCAAACTGCTTGAAGATGTGCTATGAGGCTGGGCCTGGGCGCCGCCCAGGATGCAAGCGATTGCGCGAGGCTCCTGAAAGCCCCCAGCCCCCACGTACTGATGATGGTCTTCATTCCTCCTCGGCGGTGGTGGAAGAGGAGGGAGGCCTGCGTTGCCTTGAGGGTGGTCCTCACGAGGCTGATCCCTCCATCCTCCATCGCGAGGCTGGTCCTGCCAGCGGTCCTCGCGAGGTCGGTCACGCCATCCTTCGCGAGGACCACGGTCTTCCCATCGTCCTCCACCTCTTCCTCCTCCTCGGCCATAGCCCCAATCGTTGCGCTCGGGGCGTCGGCAGGTACGCCCATCTCGGCAGCTCTGAGCTCTTGGCATTCATTGGTGTTATGGGTGTGGAGGTCATGGTACACGCAGTACCGGCTGCCCTTGGATGACTCCGGCTGATTCCTGCCTTGCTTGGTGTCTGGCTCCGCTGCGAGCACATCAGCCCCTTTGCGCTTCACATCCTTGCCCTTGGGCTTCTTCTCTTCCGGATCAGCAGCTGGAAGCTCAAGGAGGGAGAGGCGCCCTTCCTCAGCCCAAGCACACTTGGTCGCTAAGTTGAATAGCTCCAGAGACGTGCACAAGTCTTCGTGGACCGCTAGCTCCTCTTTCATCTTGATGTCACGCACGCCATCGGAGAAGGTTGAGATGATGGCCTCCTCAGTTACCCTGGGGATCTTGAGGCGGGCGTTGTTGAAGCGCTAGATGTACTTCTGCAGGGTCTCTCCTGGCTGTTGCTTGATGCGACGCAGGTCACACATGGCCGGGGGCCGGTCGCGAGTGCCTTGGAAGTTGGCATTGAAGCGAGTGTGCATCTCGTCCCAAGAGGAGATCGTGCCAGGAGGCAGGTTTAGGAGCCAGGTGCGGGCTCCATCCTTGAGCGCCATGGGAAACCAGTTCGCCATGACCTTTTCGTCCCTGTTGGCCGCCTTGATGCCTAGCTCATAGAGCTGGAGGAACTCCGCGGGATCGGAAGTACCGTCATAGCGAGGGGGCTGGTCTGGCTTGAACTTGCCGGGCCATGCGACGCTACGCAGCTCGGCGGTGAAGGCGTGGCAGCCTGTAGTGGCCACCGGAGCTCTCTGCTGATGCGGGGCTTGCTCCTGGGGATTCCCGCACACCGCTGCCTGGAGCAGCGTGGGGTCTTGACGTGGTGGTGCAGGGATGCGGTCATGGCGCACCGGTGCCGGGAGCACGCGAGCACCTTCTTGGGGACGAGGGATTTCTTGGAAGCTCCTTTCTTGTCGTGCGGGCGCCGGACGCGGAGGGTCTCGTCCTAGGGCCACGCACCTTGGAGCGAGGGCGCCTTCTTGGGGAGGAGGTGGCGGAGGCACCTCTTGTTCTGCGCCTCCTGCGCAGGATGGAGGGCGAGGCAGCGAGAGGGACGGCACAGGGGAGCACCCTGTGGCGCTGACGAGCTCGGTGATGCGAGCGAGCCACTCGTCGTAGAGGTCGTCGACGGGATAGTAGTGTAGGAGCTCAAGTGCCAGGAGCAACGCGGAGTGCGCGTCCGTGGGGGCGCGACGGGCGTGGGACGACGAACCGACTGGGGTCAGCGACGGGGTGGCGGTGCGGCCTTCTCGCCGCACCGAGGGATGCAGCGACGACGCCTGCTGCTCGTTCCCTGCCGGGCCGGTGGCGGTGTTGGCGGCAGGCGACGGGGAACGACGGGGGCGCCCGCCGACGGGAGCCGTCTGGGCGACTCGGGTGGCGAGAGCAGCCCGACGCTTGGCGCGGGCTCGGCGAGCGTCAGACATGGGCGCGATGAACAACAAATGCGGGGCGGTGGAAGAAGGATTCCAGCGCACCCCTACCTGGCGTGCCAAATGTCGGATTTCGGGTTCCGGCAGACCCTTGAGGTTCGAACTCTGGGGTGCGCACGAAGATCTTTCCCCTACCAACTCACGTCTCGAAGCCTCACAAGGAATCTAAGCTAGAAGGAAGAACACACAAGGGACACGAGGTTTATACTGGTTCAGGCCACCATTGTGGTGTAATACCCTACTCCAATGTGTGGTGTGGTGGATTGCCTCAGGGGCTGATGATGAACAATACAGAGGAAGAACAGCCTCGCGAGGGGCTATTCTTGAGCTGGTGCGATGAACTACTTGGAGAGTTCAGTTGCCTCTCTCTCTAGTCTACCCGAAATCTGGATCCCTCTGCCCTGTGGTGGCTAGCTCTATTTATAAAGGGAGGCCCCGGGACTCTTCCCAAATAATGAGCGGGAAGGGCGCCAACAATTGGCCCTTTTGAAGGGGAACATCTAGTACACTTATCCTAACTAAAGTTGGTCTTCGACTGCCAAAGACTCTGACGAGGACGCCATCCTGGGCTCCACGGTGATCTCCATCCTGCCGCTCTACTGGTCTTGGTCTTGTTGCACCGAAACAGTAACCCTTGCCTGATGCCTTGGCCTGTGATTGCCCCCTTTGCACCGAAGGGGAAACAAGGACACTGCGTAGGCCGGCGCCCGCCTGACGCCAGCCTGGTCTCGATCGTCATGGCTTGTGTCACGGGCACCTCACAAGGTACCCTGCCTTGATCTCTCTGCCTCCTCGCGAGCCCGCCCGATGAGGTTGCTTCATGAGGAAGATTTTGTCGTCCGCCTCGTGAGGCTTGGCCCCTCGCGAGGGTCTTGAGCTTGAGCTGATGAAGCTGGGTTGTACTGGGCCCCCACTTGATCCACGCCGCAGGCCACAGGCAGGCAAGTCTGGGGACCCCCGTTCCCAGAAAGGCGACATAGACCAGCCAACATCTTAGAGCCGTCAAAGTGCATGATCCAATTGGAGTACGCATCATACTCTTTAGGGAGTTCGGCTTCTGTCCATTCGGCGACGAAGTCAGCCAGTACTTGCGACTTAATGGCTCGCCGTGGTTTGTATGTTATGTCGAACAAGAGGAGCTCGATAGCCCATTTAGCAATCCGGCCCGTGGCATCGCGGTTATTTATTATATCGTTGAGTGGTACTTCAGAGGTCGCCGTGATTGAACACTCTTGAAAGTAGTGTCGTAGTTTTCGGGATACCATGAAGACCGCTATGCTATTTTTTGATAATGTGGGTACCATGATTTGCATGGAGTGAGGACGGTGGATACGTAGTATACCGGCTTTTGAAGTGGGAACTTATGTCCGTTCATCTCTCGTTCAACGACCAGCACTGTGCTTACAACCTGGTGTGTTGCAGCTATATATAACAGCATGGGTTCGCCGATATTTGGCGTGGCCAGGATTGGATTGCTGGCCAAGAGGGCCTTTATTTCTTCCAGTCCGGCCATAGCCGCATCCGTCCACTCGAAGTGTTCGGTGCGTCGAAGAAGGCGATAGAGAGGTAGTGCCTTTTCTCCTAATCGGGAGATAAAGCGGCTTAGGGCAGCCACGCATCCAGTTAATTTGTGGATTTGCTTGAGGTCTGTTGGGGTAGCCAATTGTGACAGAGCTCGGATTTTAGTCGGATTTGCTTCAATTCCTCTATTGGAAACAATGAAGCCCAGGAGCTTTCCGGCAGGTACACCGAAGACGCATTTTTCCGGATTGAGCTTGATGTCATATGTTCGGAGATTGTCGAACGTAAGCCTCAAGTCATCTATTAAGGATTCGACGCGTCTGGTTTTGATGACCACATCGTCTATGTATGCCTCCACTGTTTTGCCGATTTGTGTTTCTAGGCATGTCTGAATCATGGCGTTTTTTAGCCCGAAAGGCATGGTGTTGAAACAGAAGGGGCCGTATGGAGTGATGAATGCCGTTGCGGCTTGATCAGACTCCGCCATCTTGATTTGGTAGTATCCTGAGTATGCATCGAGGAAACACAATGAGTCGTGTCCTGCGGTAGTGTCAATGATTTGATCGATGCGGGGAGGGGGAAGGGATCCTTAGGGCAAGATATATTGATGTCCTTGAAATCGACACATAGGCGCCATGATTTGTCCTTCTTTGGTACCATCACCAGGTTTGCTAGCCAGTACCGATGTTTTATTTCTCTGAAGAATCAGGCCTCAAGTAGCTTGGCTAGCTCTTCTCCCATGGCTTGTCGCTTAGGTTCTGAAAAGCGCCGAAGAGTCTGCTTGACCAACTTGTATCACTTTAGTATGTTTAGGCTATGCTCGGCCATCCTGCATGGGATACCTAGCATGTCTGAAGGATGCCAGGCGAAGATGTCCCAATTCTCGCGTAAGAACTCTCGCAGTGCAGCATCTATTGTGGGGTTCAGCTGTGCCCCGATGGATGCTGTTTTTGCAGGGTCCGTTGGGTGGACCTGGAATTTGACTATTTCGTTCGTTGGTTTGAAAGAGGTGGACTTGGGTCGTTTGTCGAGTATCATGTCGTCCCTGTCCACTGTGGAGCATAGCGCAGTTAATTCTTCGGCCGCGAGAGCTTCAGATAATGCCTCCAGGGCTAGTGCGGCGGTTTTATTTTCGGTACAGAGTGCTATGTCCGGATCACTAGCTAGAGTGATGATTCCATTGGGCCCAGGCATCTTGACCTTCATGTACCCATAATGGGTTATAGCTTGGAAGCTCGTGAATGCGTCCCGCCCTAAAAGGGCGTGGTATCCACTACTGAACGGGGCCACTTGGAATGTGATTTCTTTGGACCTATAATTCTCTGGTGTGCTGAATACCACATACTGTGTGATTTTTCCCGCACATCGTGCCTCCCGACTAGGGATGATTCCTCTAAAGGTCGTGCTTCTTTGCTCAATGCGGCTCTTATCTATCTCCATTTTGTTGAGAGTTTCCTCGTATATGAGGTTTAATCCGTTGCCACCGTCCATGAGCACTTTAGTAAGCCGGAAGCCGTCCACAATTGGACTAAGGACCAAAGCGGCTGGTGCTTGGACTGTTCAGAATTGAGGTTCGTCACTGGCATTGAAGGTTATGGCCGTGTCATTCCATGGATTTATTGCTGCAACGTGGCAGACTTCGGCGAGGCTGTGGAGTGCTCGCTTACGCCTATTGTTTGAGGCGAAAGTCTCGAAGACTGTCAGTACTGTATTGTTATTCTCCGTGGGATGGTGCTCTGCGGCATTGTTGATTAGGAGATCCTCGCCGCTCTTGGCCACCTGCCGGAGTATCCAACATGCTCTAAGGCTGTGTGTTGGTATGATATCCGTTGTGCTGTGAATTTTGCATGGCCCATTAAGCCATCCCTCCAATACAGTTCCACGCCCTGTGGTGGGCTTTGGTTTCTTTGTAATTGGATCGGGTGACTTGCGATAGTGCACCCTTTTTGTTCGGACAAGGGGTTTAGTGAGAGCCAGAGGATCCCAAAATTTTGTTTGAATTTTCCATGCGCTTTCCATCGCATAGTACTTCTGTACTATGGCCGCCAAGTCAGCGAAGTGTGCTATGTGACGGCAACTTATGGCGTTGAGAATTCCTTGTCCATGCAATGTTTGCAAATGAATGAGATTGAGTCTTCCTCGTGACAGTCCTTAACTTTTCTCATTACAAGGAGGAATCTGGCCCAGATGTGATGTACTGTCTCTTGGGGCTCTTGTCTAATGTGGGAAAGATCACTTGTGTGTGGGTGGGTGGCTAGATTTAAATCTGAACCCTGACCTGATCTGAGACCCAGGGGCAGAGGAGCTTCCGAGCTTGACGACTCGGACTCTCGGATGTTGCCCAATTTTCCTGGCCCGCCGTCCGATTCTAGGTTCGAAGCCTGGGCCATGTCCTCCCGAAGACGGGTATCCGGCTCGGAGAGCTCGGGAATCCGGACATAGTTCGTCCTCAAAATAGAGGAGGAATTGCTGCATTGTTCCTCCACCACCGCTATCTGATGGGTGACCGGCGGAGAGTTAATCTCCCTTTGGTCGGGTTTAAGCCTGATCCGATCATAGTCCGTAGCAATTCCCAGGGCAGCGATGCGATCCAAGAGCTCGTTCAGGGAGGAGAGCTCCATTGGATCCATCTGCTCGAGGAATTCTGAGCTGACATCGAGGCGGTTCTTGATGACCTGAGAAGTCATTGTCGGCACGGTGGCTGAACGGGCGGTCATGACGAAGCCGCCCGACCGGAGAGTCTGGCCTACAGCGAGGGCTCCCCTAGAGGTGATGTTGTCCTTGATAACAAGGCGAGCCATCAAGCCTTATCGTGGCGGCACAGTGGAACTCTCAATGAAAGCACCAATGTCGGTGCCAAAACCGGCGGATCTCGGGTAGGGTGACCCGGACTATGTGTCTAAGGCTAATGGTAACAGGAGGCGGGGGACACAATGTTTACCCAGGTTCGGGCCCTCTCGATGGAGGTAATACCCTACTTCCTGCTTGATTGATCTTGATGATATGAGTATTACAAGAGTTGATCTACCACGAGATAGTAGAGGCTAAACCCTAGAAGCTAGCCTATGATTATGATTGTTGTTGTCCTACGGACTAAACCCCCCGGTTTATATAGACACAGGAGGGGGCTAGGGTTACACAAAGGCGGTTAGAAAGAAGGATATATACATATGCGAATTGCCAAGCTTGCTTTCCACGCAAAGGAGAGTCCCATCCGGACACGGGACAAAGTCTTCAATCTTGTATCTTCATAGTCCAACAGTCCGGCCAAAGTATATAGTCTGGCTGTCCGAGGACCCCCTAATCCAGGACTCCCTCAACCACCTCACTCGAGTCCTGATGGATGGTGGCAGCAGTCTCAATCTGATATATCAAGACACTGTCCGCAAGATGGGGATAGACCCATCAAAAATCAAGCCAAGCAGCACTACCTTTAAAGTAGTTATACCGGGTGTGGAAGCCCGCTGCACGGGCTCTCTAACATTGGATGTTGTATTCGGCTCTCCCGACAACTTTCAAAGCGAAGAACTAATCTTCAACATAGCTCCGTTCCGAAGTAGCTATCATGCACTACTCGGAAGAATAGCCTTCACCCGTTTTAATGCAGTCCCGCATTATGCTTATCTAAAACTCAAAATGCCTGGAACACGTGGCGTCATTATGGTTAGAGAAAATACGGAGCGCTCTCTTCGTATAGAATAATACATGGTGGCTCTAGCAGTCGAAGCACAAAACGGCCTATTCAAGCCGAGCAGCTCATCGGTCATTAGGACCGCAGACACAGCTAAACGTGTCCAGCGCACACCTCGGTGTGGTAGCTCAGATAAACCTGAGCTTGATTAGCAGCTACGGCCCCACCGACCACCCCATAAGGAGATAGCAGACATGCCATGTATACATAAATATACAATCAAAATTCCTTAGGTGGCACCGGGGGCACACTGCACACAAAAAGTCCATAGTTCGGCTTGACCCTATTCGGACTCCAGAAGTTATATTTCACGGTTCATTAAAACGAACCAGCTTTACTTAGGGCCACACCAGATTCTTTTACCTGGCTCTCCTTTTTTTTACAGATGGCCATCACACTATACCCTTCAAGGAGACTTCACAATGGAGAAAAAGGCACAGACGTGCAGCAGGGTCCCGCATTAAGGTTTCTTTTTTAGATTAAGACCCTGTGTAAACCTTTTTTTAGCTCTTTTTGTTTTGTACGTTCCTGGCATGCAAAATGTCCAAGAAAGGTATCGGCATTACCTGTAAATATACGGCTCGCCGTACTAAAGTGGATGTTATAGAAGCAGCTTGGTTCGTATTGTGTTTTGAGATTTATGCTCTCACCACCTACGCTCTTTCCCCACGTCGGGTTGCCATACGTGCCTTGATACCAGGGTCTATCACCAGGGGTTGTATTCAGCCCGGTGTATATGGAAAAGTCCGAACACCTGTAGGGAGTGTTCGGCGTCGTGAGTTTGGCCTTATATGCATCAGCTCTAAATCATGTCTTTGGTCAATAGTTGGGTTGCCCGGCTCCTATGCTAACTACCTTACGTTCTGCTATATCGGCTAGGGTAGTAAAGGGAGAACTATTGCGATTGTGTCCTGGCTCGTCCGGATGAGCACCTTAGTAGAGAAAGCCGAAAAATGACTGTCATGATGCCGCGAGAGCTGGTCAACCACTCGATGACTCATCGGAATCTTCGTGATTCTCTCCGTGTTAAATGAAGGACCGTCCTTCTGGTCATGTATGTAAACGCACAGTATTCGGATAACCATGGACATACCAGGGCTATATAGTAGCCCCACCGTCAAACTCCTATGGCTAAGTGAAAGTGTTAAAGCCCTATAGTCCGATTGCCTAGTTCGCCGCAGTAACACCTCCTTAACGGACCAAGACGTTGGGTCAAGTGTGATCAAGTGCTTTTTCAAACACCCCTGCGTTATACGTGAGGGGGCTGAAGCCGACGACTGCAAACTTTTAGATTGTATATATAAAAAAAGACGGCCGCATAGGAGGCACCAAAACTTTTTGGGTAAAAAGTATAAAACATAGCCTTAAATATAACATAATATTGCTATTACAATTCTGATAAACTTTACTCGAACATAATATTTTTCGAGCACTAACCCTCTATCAAGCGGGCACCCTCTAGGACGGCATCAAAATAATGCTCTGGCGTATGTTGGTCCTCGCCCTCGGGTGGACCTCGCGCTGCAATATTGGTGGCCTTCATCTTTGCCAAATACGTCTTAACATGGGCAAGGGCCATCCGTGCGCCTTCTATGCATGTTGACCGCTTCACAGCGTCGATACGCGACGCCGCATCCACTAGCCGCCTCACCAAACCGAACTAACTATTCGGAAGGGGTTCAGTCGGCCATAGCTGGACTATGGCGTCCTTCATGGCAGTTCCGGACATCTTGTGGAGCTCGGCCTATTGGGCCATCTGTTCATTCAACACTGGACGCTTTGGCGTGTCAAATTGCGACCAAAATAGCTTTTCCATCGCATGTCCTTCTTGCGTGGTGAAAAACTGATTCACAGCGGCAGCACTCTTTGGAAGGTCCATAAAGGCGTCTGGAGAACTACACAATTGATTAAGCGGAGCATACTCCGGATCGCCAAACTTAGTTTGCAATAAAAAGAGCTTACCAGCCTTGATCTCCCCGGCTTGCCGGATCTCCTCTCAAGCTGTTCTATACTCAGACCGGGCTTCCTTCGCCTCTTTTAAGGCCTTGTCAAGATCGGCCGCTTTGGCTTTGTTATATTTCTCAAGAACTTGGCATCGGCTAGTGGCATCCTTCAACTCAAGTGCCATAGTAGATATTCTCTCCTCGCACTAACGCCGAGCAGTCTGCTCGACCTTTAATTCGGCGGCTACCTTTTCGGTAGACGCATTACTCATCCTGGCTTGGTCCTTGGCCCGGGCAAGTTCCGCCCGAAGGGTTTCAACTGCGGCGGCACTATCTGCAGTTATGCATATACAAATTCTTAGTATCACGCTCATTTTATAATACTAGCACGTACTGAGTGCCCCAAAGACATACCTTGCGCCTCGTCGAGCCACCTGTTAATAAGCGTGATGTCATCATCCGCTACATCAACTTTCTGATTTAGATGTGCTACCTCGGTAGCTTGGGAAGTTGCCACGGACTTAACGCTCTATGTTTCAAATTAGTCAGATCATTTCCTGGGCATATATTTTTGATCCTCCAGTCGCCTCCCTTTGGATGGCAATCAGAGTCTCAGGGGCTACTATCTATTCACAGGTGAAATTTGCATTTATAACATGAATAAAATTACACTATGTACCTCGAAACCTCTTAGCAGGCTCGTAAAGGCTTCGTTCAGTCTGCTTTTCGCGGACCGAACTCTTTCAACCACCGTACCCATCAAGGTATGATGTTCCTATGGACGGACACATGTTGCAACATGTCCATCAATGTATCCGGCGCCTCCGGATCCGGAACAGGTTGCGTCATCCCTCGGACATTGGATAGTCCGAGACTTTTGTTGTTCCCCATAGGGGCCACATAGCCCTGACTCTGGGCGGCCGAAGTATTATCTTCGGCCCCGGTCTTCATCGCCCCTTGCGCCACTTGTTGATTGGGAAAGATCCTCTGGGACGACACCTCGGCGTCGTCTGCCTTATCAGGCAGGGATATTTGTGGAGGCATCTCGCTCTCCATCATCTCAGGAAGAAGATCCCCCGAAGAAGAGGGCTGTTGAGGAGGGCTGCGTGCCGGACTACAAACATGTATTTAAAATATTACCGTTACAGCCAGGAAAGAACGGGATATATTTAAAACACCCAGGTTCACTTATGATTCGGGCGAGGGTCAACCTTTGAGGAGTGACTGCATGTCGATGTCAACCCCTGGCTGGGATACCTTCCCCCGCTTATTAGCTTCTCTTTTCGAATCTTTGGAGGTGGCCCTCTTCTTCCCATGAGGAGAAGGGATGTCAGTTCACCCTTCCCTTCCACCTTCAGAAGTAGAAGTTCCAATCCCCCCGGACAAATTGCCTGGTGTGCCTCCAGAATGGAGGCCACCTTGGGCCTCTTCGCTCTCCTCCTTATCTTCTCCCGCCGACACTTGATATGGTGCCGGAGCCAGCATCCTTGTTAATACCGGATCGGCAGAGTCTTTGGGAAGTGGAGCCAAACACCTAATTCTCTCCGTCTTCTTCAGCCAGCCCTGGCCGGGTAGAGTTTTATGAGTAATTTGAGTAAGCTGTGTTCGGGAGTCAAATACTTACCGGAGTATCCGGATGGTTGCAATCAAGACCGAGGTCTTCTATAGTATCCGACCATGGTTTTCGTGTGTCTAAGAATAAATTTCACATTCCTCTGAGCATTGAGCCGGAGAAGTGCCGAAGGGTCCATGGACCTTCCGGATTGAACTCCCACATACGGAGAGGACGCCGCTGGCACGGAAGGATTCAGCGGATTGGCATTACTTGGAATACATTGGTGAAACCGGTGTCCTTTTTAATGAGGCTCAGAATGCGACTTTGCAATGTCTGGACTTCATCAGTAGATCCCCAGTCCAGCCCCTTGTTAATCCACGATGCAAGCTGTAAAGGAGGGCCAGATCGAAACGCGGGTGTAGCTGCCCACTTTTTACCACGGGGTTCGGTAATGTAAAACCACTCCTGTTGCCATAAGTCAGAAGATTCTGTGAGAGAGCCCTTTGGCCAGGGAGAAGTGGTGAGTTTGCTTATTGAAGCACCTCCGCACTCTGCTTGTTTCCCATCGAATACCTTTGGTTTCACGTTAAATGTCTTAAGCCATAAGCCAAAGTGTGGGGAAATACGGAGAAAGGCCTCGCACATGATGATGAACGTAGAGATGTGAATGAAGGAGTCCAGAGCTAGATCATGGAAATCTAACCTGTAATAAAACATGAGCCCTCGAACAAAGGGATGGAGAGCAAACTCAAGCCCTCAGAGGAAGTGAGAGATGAACACAACCCTCTCATTGGATCTGGGGGTGGGAATAACCTGCCCTTGAGCAAGAAGCCTGTGGAGGATTTCCGCAGTCAGGTATCTTCCCTCCCTGAGCTTTGAGATATCCTCCTCAATGAGAGAAGAAGCCATCCATCGGCCTTGATGGCTCGGTCCAGACATGGCTTGAGGCTCGAAGCTACTGGATTGACCCTTGAGTGTTGGAACTTGAGGTGGGAGGTGGAGGAAAGAACTAGCATGGAAGAAAAAGGACATGCCTTAGCCCCTTTATAAAGGCGATGAATATCGAACGTCCCCTCCGCGGCCTTAAAACATGCCTATTCCCAAGGAATCATGCCAACGGAACGGTTGGGTTACCCACGCTCGTGTTGATGGAAATCCCGCGATAAGGGGACATGATCTCTGCTTTGACAAGAAGTGCCAAATAAAAACCTCCTCCCGAAACATGGAGGGGCAGGCTAGAAAATGACTCAAAATAATGGTCGGGTGATGATGTAAGGTCATGCTACCAAAATTGTCAGCGCATTGGACTCGTGAAATATTATACTCTCTATGGTTATGCGTGGAACTTGTCTTGCAGAGCCGGACACGATTCTTGTGTTACAAATCTACTTTGAAGTATTCGGAGAAGGAACCCACCTTGCAATGCCGAAGACAATCTACGCGCCGGACTCATCGTCGTTGAAGCCTGGTTCAGTGGCTACTCAGGGATTCCTGGACTAAGGGATCCTCGGACAGCCGGACTATATACGTGGGCCGGACTATTGGGCTATGAAGATACAAGATAGAAGACTTTGTCCCGTGTCAGGAAGGGACTCTCCTTTTTGAGGATGGCAAGCTTGGCGATTCGGATATGTAGATTCCGTTCTCTATAACCGACTTTGTGTAACCCTAGCCCCCTCCGGTGTATATATAAACGAGAGGGTTTAGTCTGTAGAAGGACAATCACAATCTCATAGGTTAGGCTTCTAGGGTTTAGCCATTACGATCTCGTGGTAGATCAACTCTTGTAATACTCATATTCATCAAGATCAATCAAGCAGGAAGTAGGGTATTACCTCCATAGAGAGGGCCTGAACCTGGGTAAACATTGTGAACCCCGCCTCCTGTTACCATTAGCCTTAGATGCACAGTTCGTGACCCCCTATCCGAGATCCGCCGGTTTTGACACCGACAATCCCAAAGCGGCTCATGAGGCCTTGGATGAACTTGATGGCCGAGCCAGCTGGGATGGTGCGCACGGGCTCCACCTCTGCCCACTTGGTGAATTTGTCGATGGTGACGTACAGGTAGCGGTAGCACCCAGCTGCTTGCGAAATGGGCCCAGGATGTCCAGCCCCCAGACCGCGAACGGCCACGAGAGCGGGATGATCTGGAGGACCTGAGCGGGATGGTGGATCTGTTTGTCGTGGAACTTGCATGCCTCATAGGAGCACACTAGCTCGGTGGCATCGTTGAGCGCCATGGTGAAGGAAATATGCCCTAGAGGCAATAATAAAGTTGTTATTTTATATTTCCTTATTCATGATAAAGGTTTATTATTCATGCTACAACTGTATTGATCGGAGAGTTAAATACATGTGTGACTACATAAACAAATACCGTGTCCCTAGTAAGACTCTACTAGACTAGCTCATTGATCAAAGATGGTTAAGGTTTCCTAAGCATGGACATGTGTTGTCATTTGATAACGGGATCACATCATTAGGAGAATGATGTGACAGACAAGACCCACCAGTTATCTTAGCATAATGATCGTTCAGTTTTATTGCTATTGCTTTCTTCATGTCAAATACATATTCCTTTGACTATGAGATTATGCAACTCCTGGATACCGGAGGAATACCTTGTGTGTTATCAAATGTCACAACATAACTGGTTGATCATAAAGATTCTCTATAGGTATCTCCTAAGGTGTTTGTTGAGTTGGCATAGATTGAGATTAGGATGTGTCACTCCGAGTATCGCAGAGGTACCTCTAGGCCCTCTCGGTAATACACATCATAAGCATGCAACCAAATGACTAAGGAGTTAGTTACGAGGTGATGTATTACGAAACGAGTAAGGAGACTTGCCGGTAACGATCTTGAACTAGGTATAGAGATACCTATGAATGAATCTCTGGCAAGTAACATACCGATGGACAAAGGGAATTACGTATGTTGTCATAAGGGTTCAACCGATAAAGATCTTCGTAGAATATGTAGGAGTCAATATGGGCATCTAGGTTAAGCTATTGGTTATTGGCCGGAGAGGTGTCTCGGTCATGTCTACATAGTTCTTGAACCCGTAGGGTCCGCACGCTTAACATTCGATGACGATATAGTATTATATGAGTTATGTGATTTGGTGACCGAATGTTGTTCGGAGTCCCGGATGAGATCACGGAGATCATGAGGAGTCTCTAAATGGTTGAGAGGTAAAGATTGATATATAGGACGATGGTATTCGGACACCGGAAGTGTTTCGGGGGGTACTGGGTACATATTGGGTCACCTGAAGGGGTTCCGGGCACCCCCGACAAAAGATATGGGCCTTATGGGCCAAGAGGGGAAATGCACCAGCCACAAGGGGCTGGTGCGCCCCCAGATGGGCCGGCCTAAAGAGGAGAAGGAAAGGGGAGAAGGGAAAGGAAAGTGTGGATTAGGATTCCCACTCCCTTCCCTCTCCCCCGTCTTTCCTTCCCCCTCCAACAAACATGGCAGGGGGGTCAAGGGAAAGACCCCAAGTAGGATTCGGACCTACTTGGGGCGCCGCTTGGCCTCTCCCCTCTCCCTCCTGCCTATATATATGAGGAGGGGGGTGCCTAGCACAGACCTGATCAATTGCTAGCCGTGTGCAGCGCCCCCCTCCACCGTTTACACCCCTGATCATATTTTCGTTGTGCTTAGGCGAATCCCTCCGGAGATCACTTCACCATCACCGTCACCATGCCGCCATGCTGACGGAGCTCATCTACTACCTTGAGGTCTTGCTGGCTCAAGAAGGCGAGGGACGTCACCGAGCTGAATGTGTGCAGAACACGGAGGAGTCATGCGTTCGGTACTTGATCGGTTGGAGCGCGAAGAAGTTCGATTACACCAACCGTGTTGTGAAACGCTTCTGCTTACGGTCTACGAGGGTATGTAGACACACTCTTCCCCTCGTTGCTATGCGTCTTCATGGATAGATCATTGCTTGTGCGTAGAATTTTGTTTTGTTTTCCATGCAATGTATCCCAACACGTGGGCCAGTAGAACCCGCTTCAGAATGCCTTGCCCATGAGGGTGCGCGATGAAGAATGGTGTCTGAAAGCACAAGTTCTCCCTAGGTGGTTTTGGTAATTAATGTCAACATATCTCTTGTTGGACTAACACTTTTATCTAGCATGTTTCAGATAAGTTCAACAATGGAGTGGCATGGACTAAAGGATGTGGGAACTCCTTCAAGATGCTAAGGACAAAGGATTGGCTCAAGCTTCAAGCTCAAGACTCTTCATTTTACATTTTAGTGATCCAAGATCACATTGAGTCTATAGGAAAAGCCAATACTATCAAGAAGGGATGAGGTGTTGCTTAATGAGTTTCTTGCTCCACAGTGCTTAGTGATATGCTCCAAAACCCTCAACTACTTTCCCACTTCCACACATGTGTCCTAAAACCTAAAGTCAACCTCGGCCCCACTGATTCTTTCTATTCGGCGCCACCGAGTTTTGATGTCTTAGCCACTGCCACAAACCCTAGGCAAATCGGTCTCACCGATAGGGATCTCGGTCTCACCGAGATGGGATTGTAATCTCTCTGTGTATGTCCATTACCAAAATCGGTCTCACTGAGTTTGAGCAATCGGTACTACCGATATTACAATGCAAACTTCCTGGTTGACTCATTACAAAAATCGGTCCCACCGAGTTTGTGTAATCGGTCAAACCGAGTTTGCCTGACCAACTCTCTAGAAAGCTTATTACCAAAATCGGTCTCACCGAGTTTGTGTAATCGGTCTTACTGAGATTACGTTATGCCCTAACCTAACCGAATCGGTCCTACCGAGTTGCATATCGGTCCCACCGAAAAACCTAATGGTCACATTATTTGCTAAATCGGTCTGACCGAGTTTAACGATTCGGTCCCACCGAGTTTGGTAGATTGTGTGTAACTGGTAGATTTTGTGTGGAGGCTAGATATACCCCTCCACCTCCTCTTCATTCGTGGAGAGAGCCATTAGACTGAACCTACACTTCCAGCATACATTTTCTGAGAGAGAACTACCTACTCATGTGTTGAGGCCAAGATATTCCATTCCTACCATATGAATCTTGATCTCTAGCGTTTCCCAAGTTGCTTTCCACTCAAATCTTCTTTCCACCAGATCCAAAACCTATGAGAGAGAGTTAAGTGTTGGGGAGACTATCATTTGAAGCACAAGAGCAAGGAGTTCATCATCAACGCACCATTTGTTACTTCTTGGAGAGTGGTGTCTCCTAGATTGGCTAGGTGTCACTTGGGAGCCTCCGACAAGATTGTGGAGTTGAACCAAGGAGTTTGTAAGGGCAAGGAGATCGCCTACTTCGTGAAGATCTACCGCTAGTGAGGCAAGTCCTTCGTGGGCGACGGCCATGGTGGGATAGACAAGGTTGCTTCTTCGTAGACCCTTCGTGGGTGGAGCCCTCTGTGGACTCGTGCAACCGTTACCCTTCGTGGGTTGAAGTCTCCATCAACGTGGATGTACGATAGCACCACCTATCAGAACCACGCCAAAAACATCCGTGTCTTCAATTGCGTTTGAATCCTCCAAAACCCTTCCCTTTACATTCTTGCAAGTTGCATGCTTTACTTTCTGCTGCTCATATACTCTTTGCATGCTTGCTTGATATGTATTGTGAATGTTAAACTTGTGGCTAAACTCCACTTAAACTTAAAGAACTTAAAAACTGCAACTTTGGTACTTAGTGTCTAATCACCCCCCCTCTAGACACCTCTTCTCAAGGTCCTACAGTGTCCGCAATCCCCGCCGGGATGTCAACTAACAATTCACACCTTTGCTCCTTGGATATGCACCACAACGAGACGTCGTTTGGGCACCTACGGTAGAGTTCGCCGTCCTTCAAGCAATAAGTGGTGGCCTGACGGGCCACACATCCCACATATTCCTCCTTCTCCGGCAGGGTGCCGCGGAGCAGGTACGCCTTGAGCTCTTCGGTCCAGCACCCCTCCTGAGGTTCAAGTGCCAGGAGCAGGCGGGCTCCTCGGGTTGGGCCTCAGGTCGGGGCACCCAGGGAGAGGGCTAGGGGCAGGTCTTTTCCTCGAAGACGCCGGGCTATTGAGGCTCGCATCGAGACGCTCTCTTGATGATGTTGTTCGCCTCCTTGTTCGTGCCACGCGGGATGTGCTGCAATTCCAAGCCTAAGAAGCGTTTTTCAATTTTGCGTACCTCTTATAGGTGCTCCATGTGCTCGTCCTTAGGCTTGTATTCCTTGTTGGAGAACTTGACGAGGAGCTGAGAATTGCCCTTGATGGTGAGACACTTGAACCCCAGGGCCACAGCGGCCCGGAGGCCAGCAATCAGGCCATCATATTTTGCGATGTTGTTGGAGACCTTCTCGCCATGCTGAAAGCAGAGCTGCACAGCATAGCATAGCTTGTCCTTAGTCACCAAGATGAGTACGACTCTAGCCCCTGCGCCCTGGCGCGCGAACGCGCCATCAAAGTACATGACCCAGCCATCAGGTGCCTCATCTCTGGGCGCGAGGGAGCGGTCTTCACCCATCCCTCGGTCAGGGGCATTAGTCCATTCCGCCATGAAGTCAGCGAGAGTCGCGCCCTTGATGAACCTGGTGGTGCTGAACTCCAGCTGGAACGCCTACAACTCAATGTTCCAGTCAGCAACCCTCCCTGCGGCATTGGGGCTACGGAGAAGCTTCTCCAGGGGGTATGTAGAGACAACCTTGACGGGGTGGCCCTTGAAATAGTGGCGCAGTTTCCTGGAGGCGATGAGAAGCGCAAGCAAGAGCTTATGTGGCATGGGGTAGCGCGCTTCACGCAACACCATGCTGACGAATTACATGGGGTGCTCGACGAGGGAAGAGGTGTCGACAGTGTATCGCTCCGCTTGAGACGAGGTGGCATCGGGAGCCTTGCCGTCCGATGAAGCAGCTGAGGCCTCAGGAGCGCCATCCCGAGGCAGCGAGGGAGCGGCCGTATGGCAGGCGCTACACCGCGTACCCGTGCCTACGCTCTGCTCCCTAACTGCCACAAGCGCTACACTAACCGAGTGGGGTGTGGCGGCCAAGTAAAGCACCAAGGGCTCAAGAGGGCGTGGCGCTGCCATCACCGGCGGGCTCGTGAGTTACCTCTTGAGGTCCTAGAAGGCTGCCTCGACCTCCTGAGTCAACTTGAAGGGGCCCTTCTTTTTCATCAGCTTGAGGAACGGGAGGGCGTGCTCGCCAAGCTTGGAGATGAGGCGCCCCGGAGAGGTTATGTAGCCTGCGAGCTTCTACATCTCCTTGAGGGTCTATGGCTGGCTCATCATTTCTATTGCTTTGACCTTCTCGCGGTTAGCCTCGATCCCTCTGTGTGACACCAGAAAACCTAGCAACTTGCTGGACGGGACACCGAACACGCATTTCTCCGGATTGAGCTACAGGTTTACCTTGGGCAGGTTGGCGAATGTTTCTTTCAGGTATTTGACAACGGTCTTTGCCTCCCGCGACTTGACCACTATGTCATTGACGTACGCCTCAGTGTTCGTCCCGAGCTGCTGGCCCAGAGCGATGTGCATCAATCGCTGGAAGGTCGCGATGGCATTCCGCAGCCCAAAGGGCATGCAGGTGAAGAAGTACACCCCGCACGGGGAAAGGAAGGTGGTCTTCTCAACATCCTACACAGCTATCTTGATCTAGTGGTAGCCCGAGAAGGCATCCAGGAAGCACAACAAGTCGCACTCGATGGTGGAGTCAAAGATCTAATCAATGCGCAGAAGAGGGAGCGGGTCCTAAGGGCACGCCTTGTTAAGACTCATGAAGTCGACGCACATTCTATGGTTACCACTCAAGCAGAACAAGTACTTAAAGCTCAAAGTGATTTGCTCGATGAATTAAATAATAAACATGATTTTGCTATTAGTGTGGCTACTAGAACTGGTAAAATGACCCTAAGAGAATTGAGCAAGATTCTCAGAGAAATAATGTAGATGCACCTAGTCCCTCTAAAAACAAGAAAAAGAAAAATGATAGGACTTTGCATGCTTCTAGTGAACCTGTTGTAGACACACCTGAGAATCCCAATGATATTTCTATTTCTGATGTTGAAACACAATCTGGTGATGAACATGAACCTGGTGATAGTGTTAATGATCATGTTCATGTTGATGCTCAACCTAGCAATAATAATGATGTAGAGATTGAACCTGCTGTTGATCTTGATAACCCACAATCAAACAATCAACGTTATGATAAGAGAGATTTTGTTGCTAGGAAGCACGGTAAAGAAAGAGAACCATGGGTTCAGAAACCCATGCCTTTTCCTCCTAAGCCATCCAAGAAAAACGATGATGAGGATTCTGAGCGTTTTGCTGAAATAATTAGACCTATCTTTTTACGTATGCGCTTAACTGATATGCTTAAAGTTAATCCTTATGCTAAGTACATGAAGGATATTATTACAAATAAAAGAAAGATACCGGAAGCTGAAATTTCCACCATGCTTGCTAATTACACTTTTAAAGGTGGAATACCAAAGAAACTTGGAGATCCAGGAGTACCAACTATACCATGCTCCAATAAAAGAAACTATGTTAAAACTTCTTTATGTGATCTTGGAGCCGGTGTTAGTGTTATGCCTCTCTCTTTATATCGTAGACTTGAATTGAATAAGTTGACACCTACTAAAATATCTTTGCAAATGGCTCATAAATCAACTGCTATACCTGTCGGTATTTGTGAGGATGTGCCTGTTGTGGTTGCAAATGTTACTATCTTAACGGACTTTGTTATTATTGATATTCCCGAGGACGATAGTATGTCGATTATCCTTGGTACACTACTGGAATCAGCTTTGTTGCCGTACGCCATGGCGGACGACAAAAGCACAGATGCCAGACGACAAAGTCCTTTGCCATCAGCCAGCGGACGGCAAACCGTCCGGCTGAACACGTGCCAACAAAGGCCTTCTTTACCGTCCGCTTCATCGAAACGGACGGCAAAGGATTGCGCCGTCAGCCATCCGAGGCCAGTAGACGGCAACGAGGACGGATAGCAGCAGTGTGAGGTGAGAGCCGTTAGGGGGTTAACGGCGTTCTTTGTCGTCCGCCAACCGACGGCAAAGAGGCAAAGCTCTTTGCCGTCCGCTGACGGACGACAAAGATCTTAGCTAGGATAGCACTGGGATGCTGCCACGTGGCCAGCTATGCCGTCGGCCAGCAGACGGCATAGATGACCCTGTTTGCCAGGCCTATTTGGTCACTTTGCCGTCCACTTGCAGACGGCAAAATGACCAAATAGGCAGCCAGTGTTGCCAGTATGCACAGGTGACTGTCACGTGTCCTCTTTGTCGTCGGCTAGCGGACAGCAAAGAGGCTACACATCCCCTGTTTTTATTTGAATCCAATTAATTAGACATGGTTTCAAACACAAATATACATGCATAAATATCCAACAACATTTCCAACAACATATTTGATCAAATCCAACAACATAGTTCAACAAAGTCCAACATATCCATATATACATAACAACAAACAAGTTTCCAACAACATATCCATATAGACATACATATCCAAACAAGTTTTCATAAACAACAAGGAAGCACCAGAAGAATAGTACACTCCATGAATCCAAGCCTTCCTCATGTAAAGCAAATCTGCAAATTGGGAAAGATGAAAGTTAGAAGAAGAAGAAGACTAGTTAGAACAAGAAGACTAGTTAGAAGAAGAAGAAGAAGAAGAAGAAGAAGAAGATTTTTTTCTTCTCTTTCTTTTTCTCCTCTCCTCTTCTTAGATCTAAGCTAGGTAAAACTGATAAGTGTAGATCATTTAGAGCTAAGCTAGGTAAATATGTCATTTTGGAGCTTAGTAAGGTTATTATGTCATTTTCAAGGAAAATAAGCTAAGTCTATATCATTTAGGACGTAACAAAGATTATCATGCCATTTTTGACCTAAGTATGCTAAGTATGTCATAAATGAACTGAATAAGCTAAGTATAGCTCTTTTTTTATATAACTTAGGTAATTATGCCATTTAGAAGGAAAATAAGCTAAGTATCCATTTGTAAAGCAAAACATTAGAGAAAACTTACCCTCATCACAACAAATATGATGAAGATCGCAACTAAGGTAACAATTGATCCAACGGCATAATGATACCAAGCCTCATTATCAATGGCATATTTTCTAATCTTATTAAGCTTCAAGCGCATTGCATCCATCTTCAAACGCATTGCATTCATCTTCATCTTGTGATCATCGATGACATCGACAACATACAACTCCAATGTCATCTTCTCTTCTTCAATTCTTTTAATTTTTTCTTTCAAATACTCATTTTCTTTTTCAACTAAATTTAACTTCTCGACAAGAGGGTCGGTTTCAAATTACGGTTCACATACCTCCTAGATTAAAATATCTCTATGTCAACTTGATGGCCATAATTTTCATAAATGTGAAATTCAACAAATAGTTATGAAAGAGAATTTACCACATCCGAATCATAAAGCGGGCGAGGGCTGACGGGGATGGAAATAAAGACCATGGCACTATGTATAAGAAACAATCATACAAAGTAAGAAAATTATACATACCAACTATATAAATCATACAAAGTACACCATAAAAATTTGAATACCTAAGAATAACTATCGGTAATGACGTGCTCATCATCATCATGAGTAAATGCATCATCATCATCACTATCGGTAATGACGTCCTCATCATCATCATTAATAAATGCATCATCAATAGGAAGGCCACCTTTACATAATCGTTCAAGCATTGACAGGTCATCTGCAGTAGTAACTTCTTCTTCCGGCTCTTCTTGTTCTGGCTCAGGGTCGGATTCACTATCGTTGTCTACTTCAATGTTCTAGGGTGGAGTAGAGCATTTCATGAAATGTTTTTTGGCAAGACGTGTTTCTTGGAAGAATTCTCCTTCATCATATGTGCCTTGGTTACTGTGACGTTCATTATCCTCTTCATTGTGGGGAGGTGGTCTAACGCGTGGCGGCACTTCATAAACGACATCCTAACCACTAAGATTTGGATCAGTTTGACAGGCCCATGGTAGACAGAAATCTTGGGTTGCCTATTGACCGTAATATAGACATCGGGAACATCCAAATGGGTGCTTTGTTTGGTTTCGACTAGCCTATATGTTCATGAGTCCTTCTAGTCTCGCTGGGCTGGAACCAATAGCATCTGAAGAGTACGACGTTTGGTGGGTTATCACCATAGAATTGAAGTTCATAAATTTCTTCAACTGTTCCATAATACTCGACACCTCCTTCACCGATAGCAGAGACACAACAATTTGTATACTTTCGGTCGGCCATAGATAGCTCTTTGCCATAGGTACGAAAGCGATACCCGTTGATGTCGTAATTGTCAAATGAATGGACCTTATAGTCAAAACCATTAGCTACTTGTCTCAATTCGGCATCCATAATCTGTGAATTAGCCTACAAGTTTAATAAGAAATGGTTGTTGCATTAGTCACAAATTAGCCAAAGAAATGAAAGGGTCCAATGGAAATTACCATTTTTTGAACCAAGAGATGAAACCGGGGTATTCGCCTCCTTGCTTTGCCAGAAGCTCATACTCTTCGACGGAATCCTTTTGGATCATCGCTCCATACGAGAATATGGTGACGTATCGACTGCATCAAATATCCAGGAATAAGAGCAGTTCAAAGAAATTAGAAGTTGCGAAACAATGTAACGAGATCTTACTCGATGTATGGCCACACTTCTGTTAGGTTGTTAGAGAGATACAGCGAAATGGTCCGCCATTCTTCAACATCCAACGATACTAGTTTCCAAGCACTGGATGGTGCGAGATTCCCTTTGAATAGGCTGAGGTTGGATTGACCATTTGTAGGCTCGTCAGCATTATACTGAGGCTTCGGATTATGCGAATGATGATTTTTGGCTTCGTAGTGTGTTGTCACGAAGTTTGACGCCTCCTCAGTGATGAATGCCTCGACCATCGATGCTTCTATTCTTCGTTTATTTTTACATTTTGCTCAAAGCATCTTTTGCATCCTCTCAGTTGAGTAGCACCAACGATTTTGCACGGGCCCTCCCCCCCCCCCAATCGTGCCTCGGTCGGGAGATGCAAAATCAAGTGTTGCATTGGATTAAAGAAGCTTGGCGGAAAGATCATCTCTAACTTGTAGATCAACTCCGGCACCAACTGTTCCATTTCTTCTAGGAGGCTAGGCGATAGTTCTTTTGCACAAAGAACACAGAAGAAGTAGCTCAGCTCTACCAGTACTAGCCAGTCATCCTCAGGGATGAAGCCACACAACATCACCAGCATTATCCGCTCTATCCATATGTGCCAATCATGACTTTTTAGACCAAATATTTTCAATTTATCAAGACTTGCTCCCCTCCTTAGATTTGTTGCATACCCATCGGGGAACATCAACTGCATTTTCACGCACAAAATAATTTCCTTCATAGCTGGCCTTCCAAGATTGAACCATGCCTTTGGCTTCTTCCAGTTCCGCTTTCCTTTTGGTTCTTGCATGTTTTGTAACGGTCTATCACAGAGCTCCTCTAGATCGTCTCTAGCCTTAGTATTATCCTTTGATTTCCCCTCTATGACGAACAATGTACCAAAAATGGCTTCGGCGATATTCTTTTCAGTGTGCATCATGCTGATGTTGTGTGGGCAAAGGAGGTCTCTGAAGTAAGGTAGATCCCAAAAGCATGTCTTGTGAGTCCATGCATGTTCCTTATTATACCCCTTGAAATACCATGGACGCTCTGGATCTGGATTGAGATTGTTTATCTGATCTAGGGTCTGTTGGCCTGCCAATGCAGGTGGTGCAGAGTGTTTGACAACTCTAACTTTCATGAAGTTCTTCTTGTCTTTCCTGAACTTATGGCGAGTATCTAGAAACTATCTATGCAAGTCGAAGCAACTATACTTGCACCCCGCCATCAGCCAACAAAACTTAAGAGATCCCTTGCATGTGGGGCACGGGAACCTTCCATGCACACACCAGCCAACGAATAGCGCGTACGCCAGCAAGTCATGCGTCGACTACATGTACTAGGCACGCATTATGAAGTTCTCTTTGCTAAAGGTGTCATATGTCATGAACCCATTATCCCAAGATTCTTGCAATTCGTCCTTAAGCGGCTGCATGTGCACATT
This sequence comes from Triticum dicoccoides, assembly GCF_002162155.2. Taxonomy (NCBI): domain Eukaryota; kingdom Viridiplantae; phylum Streptophyta; class Magnoliopsida; order Poales; family Poaceae; genus Triticum; species Triticum dicoccoides. Next base: position 276,976,335 of record NC_041381.1, read on the forward strand.
CATATTCTTCCCCGGATAGTTGGGCTCGGGAATTATCAACGTCAAGAAAATATTCTTTCTTTGCATAATCTGCCCCCAGGGGGGGTGATTGAGAGGAATGACAAACACGGGCCAACGACTGTACGGGGTTGCCATCTGACAAAATACCCTGAACCCATCTATGCTGACGGCGACTCGAGGATGCCTTGGATCTGCCATTTTTCCTTATGTAATGCATCGAAGCGCTTCCACGCTTCACCATACGATGTGTGCACCATCATCACATTCCCATCTGCATCTAGTTCGGTTCTTTTGCACATTTTGTGCCATGTCATCTGTCTGGCCATCTCTTCGACCATGAAAAGACATCAAAGTCTTGGTACGATTGGCATATATGAAAGAGCATTAACGGGTATTTTGGTTTGCGTCTTCTCACCCATACCGTTGTCTACCACAATATACCTGGAAGAATTGCAAATGGGACAATAGTTCAATTCCTCATACTGAAGCCTAAATAAGACACATCCTTTCTCACAGGCATATATCTTCTCATAGGGCATCTTAAGAGCACGGAGGATTTTGTCTGGCTGGTACAGGTTTGGAGGTAGCACATGGCCTTTGGGTAGAAATCGTCCGAAAACTGTCATCATCGCGTCGTAGCATTCTCTGCCCAAGTTGAATTGAGCCTTCAAAGCCATTATTTGTGAGATGGCATCCAGCTGACAAAGCTCAGTGTGCTCGCGGAGATGATGTTTTAAGGACTCCAACATTTCAATGAAGGCCTTTGCAGATTCCTCCATCTCCTCGTCCGAGTCCCGAGCACCGTCAAAGTCTTGCACAATGTCTGCGGTCCCGGTACCATGCTCATCGGTGCGACGATGAACCACCTCAGCTCTGGCACATTGGGCAAACTCACCATGTAATGTCTACACCATGTAACCAGGCATAAAACCAAACTTCTGCAGGTGTTTACTCATTTCAAGCTCGTCCCTCTGATTATAGTTGTCGCACCAGACACAGGGGCACCAGCTAAATTTCTGGCCATTTGTAAATGCGGCTCTGACAAACCCCTTAGTTTTTGTTAACCATTCGACAGAATCACGATTACAAATATGCAAATGCATGCACATTTATAGATGTAACCCTTTCGAACGGGAGACGCATAGTGGTTACGCATACTGATGATTGACACCTATATCTAGCAAGTTTCATCGGCACGAAGACCAGAACAGAGCAAATGAAGGGGGGAGGAGGAGATGTCATTTGTGCTCACCAACGAATACAGGGCGGACCTCGTCAAACACTAGACCCTCGCAACAACGAAATAACTGCATATTTAAATCGAAAGATGAGTAACATAGCAAGTATTCGACACCGACGGCCACATGTACCTCGCACTGACTATACTTGCTATTTATGGTACCATTGACACTAAGGAACCCTCTAACCCGCTCGTCCCCGGGTAAACTAAATAGCAACTACCATCGGTGCAAGGTACATGAGGCGGTCGGCATTGAACACTAGATCCACATCCCACAAGTGAAGCCGGCGCCTTGAGTTACTCTGGTGGCCGATGACGGTCGAACACCTTGGCGAATTTGTCTGGGAGCCTCTGCGATGAGGATTAAAGCCAATATTTTGAAATTAACAACCAAACCGACTTGAGTTAGTTTGGGTGTTTCAAGTTTCAACACTTAGCTTTCAATCGTCATCTCTGAGGCTGCTAGACAAATTTGCAATGGTGGTCGACCGCCATCGACGCCGAGAACTGTTGCTGCTGGACGCAGGACCCCTGTGTCACTTGTGGGAGGTGGATGTAGTATTCAACACCGACGGCCACATGTACCTCGCACTGACGATACTTACTATTTAGGGTACCATCGACACCGGGGTACCCCCTAATTCGCAATGGTGTTCGACCGCCATCGATGACGAGAACAGTCGACGCATTGTCGACCGGTTAGCACTCAGACCGGCTGTTCTCGGCATGGGCATCAGGACCGGCGGGACCTACTGGCTCCACCATCTATCCCCTCGGCAACCCTCTTCCTTTTTCCCTTTTCCGTCTTCTTCTACTTATTTTTCTTTTTTCAATTATTTTCTTCTTCTAACTATCTAAACCTAAATCTGGCAGTAACATAATCCTACCACTAAAAGCTAAACCTAAACACAAAAAAAGTAAAAAAAATCATGTTGGGCGGTGGGGCCGGAGAACCGTCGGGGTGACTAGCCTTGGGCGGCTCGGCGGTGGTGCAGGAGGCGGCGGGCGCCGGGACGGTGGGGGCGGGGCGCCGCCGCGGGCCAAGGGGTGGTGCGGGGCAGGGCGGCGAGC
>NC_041381.1:276978924-276989579 GCF_002162155.2 Triticum dicoccoides
GGCAGCAAGGCCAGCCGGGCCGGGGCGATGGGGCGGGGTACCGGGGCAGGGTGAGTGCCGGCGGGGCGGTGGGGCGATGGGACGGGGCGGCGGGGCGGAGCGGTGTCGAGGGCGGCGGCGCGGCTGGTGAAGAGGAGATCGAGAGAGAGAGGGGAGGGGCCGCGGGCGCGGCCCCTTTTCTATAGTAGGTCAGTTCTTTGCCGTCTGCTAGAAGACGGCAAAGAACGTACCTAGTGTGGTGGGGCCGGGGGGAAATGGACGACCTAACGGTCGTCCTCTTTGCCGTCTGCTGGCTGACGGCAATGAAGTTTTGCCGCCAGCCAGCAAATGGCAAAGAAAACGGCCGTTAGGTCGTCCCCGTACGCCCGCCACCCACACTCTTTGCCATTCGCTAGCTGAAGGCAAAGCTTCTTTGCCGTCGGCTGCCGGACAACAATGATTTGCTGATGGCAAAGCCCTCCGTTGCCGTCCGCTGCGTCTTTGCCGTAGCTTTTTGGTGGCTGATGGCAAAGCCTCTCTTTGCCGTCCGCCGGCTGACGGCAACGAGCTGGCGGACCGCAAATTAGCAAATTCCTGTAGTGGTAGACCCTTTTTGAATACTGCAGGGGCTGTTATTGATTGCAACAAAGGCAATGTCACTTTTCATGTTAATGGTAATGAGCATACGCTACACTTTCCGAGGAAACAACCTCCAGTTCATAGCATCAATTCTATTGGAAAAATTCCAACGATAATTAGTGGAGGTTTTGAATGTCCTCTCCCTACTATCAAGAAGAAATATGATATTCTTATTATTTGGGATGTGCATATCCCCGTTGAGGTAACCTAGTGTTATTCTAGATTTCTCCGGTTCCATGTTATTCGGACTGAGTTTGTTAACAAGACTTGATCAACCTTGTTAGTGGATTCCTTTTGATGATCATGAGATGGATGAAGTTAGAAGGCACAACCTTCTGTACCCTCCTTTTACTTTCTGTTATTTAGAATAAATAAAGCAAAAATAGTATTATCTGTTTGTTTTCTGAATTATCCATGCAATAAAAAATACCTCGAAAATAAAAGTTCTCCAAATGCCCTAACAATTTAATATGATTTTTTATGGAATATTTGAGAATACCTGGCACTCAGAACATAGCAGGGGGAGCAAGCACCTGGCCACGAGGGTCAAAGGCGCGCCCACCCCTACAGGGCATGCCCCCCTGCCTCGTGGGCCCATGGTGGGCCCCCTCCACTTATTCCTGCACCCACGGTGGCTCAAGCACGAGTTCTAGCTCATTTTGCTTCCATTTTTGATCTCCTTGCTCAAAGCTCCATTCACAAAACTGCTTTGGGGGATTGTTCCTTGGTATGTGACTCCTCCAATGGTCCAATTAGTTTTTGTTCTAGTGCTTTATTCATGGCAAATTTTTGCTACCTAGGTGACCCTGTTCTTGAGCTTGCATGTCAAATTTATATGGTCCCAAGTATTCTAATTCATGATATAGTCTCTAGGCACTTGTGGGAGTACTTGCTATCAATCTTGTTAAGTTGTTTCACTTTTATTTTGAGCTACTAAAAATTTCAGAAATTTTTAGAAAAAGATGAAGAGATTTTTCTTGAGGGGCTCCTCTAGCCAAGGCTCTAAGGATAAACAAGCTGAGGAGAATTAAAAGCCCAAGTACAATCTCCCTCGTGTGGCGGAAGTATGGTCGTGTTAATGGCCTTGTGATGATTTCTTGAGAGTAGCCGAGATTCATGATGATTTTTATTCGTTGGCTGATAATGCGGGCCTCACCGACTTCCTCCACGACCAGATCGAACATTATCTCTTACTCAACAATACTTTCGTGCAAAATTTCTACTTTTATCCTAAGAAATCACCTCCTTCAGTAGAGTTTCATTTATATGATGTGGCTAGGGAGATGTCACTATATGAATTTTGCACGGTTTGCAAGATACCCTTCGGGGGCAGCTTAGAGGAACCACGTCGTAAAGATGTGGATGGATTTATTGATACTATTACTCTAGGGGAAACGAGGAAGGTTTCCGATGCAAGAATTACTAGCATACATTTTCTTGTTTTACGCTATTTTGCAATATTTGCAAGTCGATGCTTAATTGGTCGCGGAAACTGTGGAAACCTTAGTATTCCCAACATTATTATTTTGTTCCATGCTTTATTTTGTGATAACTCTGTTAGTATGGGTTCTATTATTGTGAAACGATTAAGCCTGAACCATACAAAGGGTCCCATCTTTGGAGGTATCTATGCTTCACGTCTTGCTAAACATTTCAGGATACCTATTAGGCATTTTGAGAAAGAGGAAAAACTGCTGCCCCCTACTTTTTTGATTATAAGATCATGGTAGCACATGAGTTTATTGTTAAAAATGATGAGAATATGTTTAAGTATAATTTGAAATTTCATAAGAAACACAGTGAGACTATTATCTTGCCTACGCCCTCCTTATTTGATTTAACTGCAGGCCCTTACCTCGTCTTGCTGGCATCCGTTTATGTGACACTCCAAATTTTTTTGTGGTTTTTGTTTTCAGTTAGAGCCTTGCTTGGTTTGAAAAAGGTCATTTAAACCATTCTTAAAAACCCTCTTCTAAGTTTACTCTCTCAAAAATCCTTTCTTGGATTTAGTTTCTTTTAAAAAGAAAACCTTTTGTTTTTGGGCTTTCTTTTGATTTTGGATCCATTCTTGTTTACCATGCCTCCTATGGTAAAACTCCCACAAAGCCCCTCCTCCCGCTTGGGTGCAACCCAAACATTCTGTCCAAACTGATAAAATCCATTTTTGGATTTTATTCCAATTATTTCTCCTTCCAAAATAATTCTGTCTTTTCTTTTGAGCCTAGGTGATATGCAAAGCAAGTACCCTAATGCATTGGATTTTTGACCTCAACTCAACACCCCTGGATAGTCCTTTGTACCCACAACCTAGAACCATCTTGATCCACTCTTCTTCTTTTCAAATATTTCAAATTACACTCACTGCAAGTTTGGACTAGATTTGCCAAATTTGGTGAAATTCATATCTACACTTCTCCAAAAATTCCACCAAAATTCAGGCAACCTCTAGTTGCAATGAGAGACCCCTCCACCAAAAATCAGCTCAAAGAAAAATCCCTAGATGCCAGAATCATTCTATCGAACACCTTGCATGCACTAGTACTGTTCATATTCAGTAAATTCAGAGTTCAGTGTCGTTCTCCGTCAGTAACTTCAGTCACATGTCCACAGTGCCCTTGGCACGTTGCTCGCAGCCTATCCTTCTTGTCCGGAGCTTCACACAAACGCTTGGCGCGTTCCTGGCGTCGGTGGCGCCCTGGCCCGCCTGCACCGGCGTGCTTTGCGGCGGCAGAACCACCGTAGCGGCCGACAGGGAGCAAAACTGCGGTGTAACGCCATTCGGCGCCGCCCAAGCGTCCTGGTAGCTCCGCGTGGCCACCTCCTTGCCAGCGCACGCATGCGGCACCGTCGCCGTGGCCTGGCACGCGCAGAGCGCGTTCTCTGCCGCCGACGGGCCGTGCGGCCGTTTCGTCGAGGGCAGAACGTAACCAACCCTGAAACGGCACCAATACTCCACCTAGGCGATGCTCAAGCTCCTAAGCCGATTGTCCAGCCACAGCGCTACCGTAATCAACTCGCCGGACTTATCCGTTCATGGCAACCGACTCGGGCCGGCTATATATAGCACCCCCGAGCTTGCTCTCGCCCCTGCACGACTCCACCACCTCACTAGACTCCGCCTAGCCACTGGGAGAGCCTCGAGGGGCCTTTCTTCTTCGACTCCGGCCACCTCCGTCTGCCTCGGGCTCCAGCAAAGTTCTCTTCGGTGAGAACTCCTCCACCGCCCTGCTCTTGCCCGTAGCCTCGTACCGCCTCCAGTAGGCTAACCCCCTCTTCAATTTGAACACCGCAGCTCCCACCGGCGAGATCCACGACTACCCGAACCGCCGTCCGCCGGAGCAAGGGCCGCCATCGACACGGTGCTCGCCGGCGACCACCACCACCACCCACAGACGCGGAACGGTGCACTGATCTCGAAGGTAACCCCAATCACCTTGCCTCATCGTGGATCGCCGCCGGCGACCACCGCACCTCTCGGGCGCCGTCGCGCTCTGTTTTCTCCGTTTGAAATTTCAAACCTGACAGGTGGAGCCCGCCTGTCAGCCTCACAGCCGTTTGTTTTAAACGAAACGTTATTCTGTTCTTTTCTGCAGAGCCCCCTGGAAACTTTCTATTTCATTACAGATGGGTCCTTGGACCAAAACTCTTATAACTTTTTAACAGAAAATGATTTTTGATTGATTCCTTTTCTGTCATCTTTATTTTTCTGTCTAGTTTTTTTCATATTTATTTGAAAAATATTTGGAACACTTTTCTGTACACTCACGGTATTTACGTTGCGTACGTATTTTTCTTATACCGTAGATACCAGAGGAGGTGACGAAGCTGCAAACTTCACACAGTTAAACTCCGACTACTCCGAACCAGGCAAGCATGTTTGAACTCTTGATATGATGAGTGTTTGTTGCATGTTTGCATTTTTAGTATAGTCATGGCATGTTTATGAACATTTCTTGGAATGTTATATTTCATGCACATAAGTGGAAAGTAACTTTCGGTAAGCATTATGTTGTTGGATACATATTTGCATGGCCATGTGTTGGCATGAGGATGGGTAAGATGGCAGTGTTGTGACATGCCAGTCTTATGCCAGATTATTTGACTTCCGTGTCATCGTGAGACAAATCACATTTCCATTCATCCCTTCCTGTACTGTCACATGTTTTCCGAAAGGAATATGGCATAGTAAGTTGCAAATCGTTTTCCTGGTACACACCAAATAGAGAGGCCGGGATGAGGGTTCCATGGCCCTGGATTAAAGCCCGTCATCCGGTCAGGGGGCATGGGTGTTTCCGGTTGGGACCGAGAGGGGGGCACCCCTTAGAGCGCGCGTATAGAAATTTGATCCCATGCTATTCGAGGTTGTGGCCTCCCCGTCTCAAAGTTTTTCTTGGACGTTGTCCAGGGTGATTCCTGGCATCGTGAGGTGAAATGGGTGTGTACTAGTTAAATGTGTTTCTACTGAAATACCGTAAACGGAACTAGTCCTTCGTGACTACGGAAATCCGTTGGCTGTGGTCAGTTCATCCAAACTCTGCAGAGTCTCAAATTCTTTCAATTATCTTGTACTTTGTTCAAGTACTATACTCATCTTATCTTGTTAGATATTAGTCTCAGTGACAAAAACCCCGGTGGAATACATGTGTGATAAATCCGGTTAAAGATTATTCTTGTGGATGGACTAATCTTGTTATTTACGTTTATTGTAAGCCCTGTCTATGATGTCGCTCAGACGTCTGACGATGGCATTCTTGTTATTTACTTTTATTATAAGCCCTGTCTGTGACGTCGCTCAGATGTCCGACGGTGGCATTTCTTTTGTAAGCCCTGTCTGTGACGTCGCTCAGATGTCCGACGGTGGCATTTCTTTTGTAAGCCCTTTCTGTGATGTCGCTCAGATGTCTGACTATGGCATTTCTTTTATAAACCCTGTCTGTGACGTCGCTCAGATATCCGACAGTGGTATTTTCTTTTAAGCCCTTTATGTGGTGTCGCTAAGACGCCCGACTGTGGCATTTCTTTTAAGCCCTTTATGTGGTGTCGCTTAGACGCCCGACTGCGGCATGCATTTTACTTATTTACCTTTCGAGGCGTCGCTCCAGACACCCGATCGGTTTTCAGTTATTTATTTTATTTATCAAGTCCTACAATATTATTGTTGTTATTTGAGCATCAACTTTTATTCATGACGCATTCATGCATTTATTGATTATATCCTTTGTCCGAACTGTCTTGCGAGTACTTTCAAAGTACTCACCTGGCTTGTTGATTTGGCCAGATGTTGATGAAGGCGATCTCATGGATGAAGAGTTTGATAGCGAGTCCGACGCCTAGAGGAGTCCCAGTCAGTCCCATGCGATTCTGTTTTGGTCATTGTATTATCCGCTTCCGCAACCCCAGAAATAAGATTCATCGAGCCTCACCTCGACGCTCGATGAGCTGCCAGTTAGGAGTCAAGTTATCCACCCCTTTTTACCTCGAGCTAGTAGCATGCCACCACATCCCTGTGTCGTAACCGCCCTTATGTAAGATATTGGTGACTTTGTAATAAATTGTTGAGCAGCCTCAGCTCAACCCTGTAATATATTTAATGCTACTGGTCCTCTGTTCATCAAGTTTTTGTCTACCAGTGAGGATGACTTTTCCTATACTGGGATTTAAAGATCGATTTTCTCAATATTTATTTATTGAAAAAGTCGGTCGTGACAGTTTACGCGTACCGGGGCCAGACATCAGCCCCAGAGCCTGAGCCGGAACCACCACTTGACCCTTATCGACCATCTTGTTATCAGTGGGATCCAGAGTTGATCGCCAGCCAGTGGTACCAGGACGACACTCCTCAATACACCAGAGAGAGTAGTCGTGATCCATGGGCATAGACCAACTTAGGCCAAAAGCCTAAGCTTGGGGGAGTACGTATTTCTCACCGACATTACATTTATGTTCACACACTCATTCTACTTATCGGTGCTCATACTTTTTCATTGTACTATCCATGCTAGTTTAATTTCTTTTTCTAGCTTTGTTCTTGTGTGTTTGAATAACCTTAAAAAAACCATTAGTTAGCTTACTTTCCTTGTCTATAGTAGTAATATTAAAAGAAAACCCAAAAAGATTTCTTGTTCTTCTTTTGCTTGTTGGGAGCTTTCCCGTGTAAATAGTTCTATTTCTTTCCTTTCCTTTGGGGGTCGAGAGGAGAAGACCATAATGAAAATGTTGAGTGGCTCTTATATGCATAAGTGTTGATTTAACCAAGAGCCCATATTACCTTGTCTTCTCCCTTGAATTGCATGCTTGCAGATTCCAGCTTAGTCCAATGCACGTGCACTATTATTATTATCCACACCAGTCGGACGTGCAAGTGAAAGGCAATAATGACGATATATGATGGACTGGTTGAGATGAGAGAAGCTGGTATGAACTCGACCTCTCTTGTTTTTGTAAATATGATTAGTTCATCGTTCCTAATTCAGCCTATTATGAATAAACATGTTCGCAATGACAATTAGAGATTATAGTTGCTTATGCCATGCTTAATTAGCTAGGAGCTTATAATGGTTTACCATGCATGCCAACATGCTATTAAAATGGTTGTGATGTGGTATGATAGGGTGGTATCCTCCTTTGAATGATTTGAGCGACTTGACTTGGCACATGTTCATGCATGTAGTTGAAATGAAATAAACATAGCTTTCACGATATTTATGTTCATGGTGGATTATATCCCACTCATGCTTGCACTCGGTGTTGATTAATTTTAATGCATGTTCATGACTGTTGTCGCTCTCTCAGTTGGTCGCTTCCCTGTCTCTTTCTAGCCTTCACCTGTACTAAGCGGGAATACTGCATGTGCATCCAAACTCCATAAACCCCAAAGTTATTTCATATGAGTCCACCATACCTTCCTATATGAGGTATCTACCTGTTGTTCCAAGTAAATTTGTATGTGCCAAACTCTAAACCTTCAAATGAAATTCTGTTTTGTATGCTCGAACAGCTCATGTATCAACTAGGGCTGTCTGTATCTTCCATGTTAGGCGGTTTATTCTCAAGAGGAGTGGACTCCGCTCCTCACTCACGAGAAAATGGCTGGTCACCGGGATGCCCAGTCCCATGCTCAAATCAAATCAAAATAATTAAACAAAACTCCACCAGGATTGTTGTTAGTTGGAGGCACCCATTGTTTCGGGCAAGCCATGGATTGATGCTTGTTGGTGGTGGGGGAGTATAAACTTTACCATTCTGTTTGGGAACTGCCTATAATGTGTGTAGCATGGAAGATATCGAGATCTCTTAGTTGTTATGTTGACAGTGGAAGTATACCGCTAAAAATGTTATTCATCTCTATTTCAAAATCGAACTCTGGCACCTCTACAAATCCCTGCTTCCCTTTGCGAAGGGCCTATCTATTTACTTTTAGTTGAGTCATCACCCTCTTATTAAAAAGAACCCACTGGAGAGCACCACTGTCATTTGCATGCATTAGTATTACTTTATGTTGGCTATGACTATGACTGGATCTCTTTTACAATGAATTACAATGTTTAGTCAATCCTTGATCTTTAAAGGTGCTCTGCATTTATGTTTTGCAGTCTCAGAAAGGGCTAGTGAGATACCATCTTGTTATATCATATTATGATTGTTTTGAGAAAGTGTTGTCATCTGAGTTTTATTATTATTGCTTGCTAGTTGATTATGCCATTGATATGAGTAAGCATGAGACCTAAGTGTTACTGTGAATATGGTTAGTTCATAATCTTTGCTGATAACGTGAATGCTGGCTTTACATATTTGCAACAACAAGAGCAAAAAAAGTTTGTAAAAGTTTTTCTTTATCACTTTCAGTTTGTGACATGAATTGCTTGAGGACAAGCAAAGGTTTAAGCTTGGGGGAGTCGATACGTCTCCGTCGTATCTACTTTTCCAAACACTTTTGCCCTTGTTTTGGACTATAACTTGCATGATTTGAATGGAACTAACCCGGACTGACAGTGTTTTCAACAGAACTGCCATGGTGTTATTTTTGTGCAGAAATAAAAGTTCCCGGAATGACCTGAAAATTCACGGAGCAACTTTTCAGAATTAAAAAAATACTAGCGAAAGAATTAGCACCAGGAGACCACACCCTGTCCAGAGGGTGGGGGGCGCCCCCCCCCCCAGGGCATGCCCCCCTGCCTTGTGGGCCCCCTGTACGTCCACCGACCTCAACTCCAACTCCATATATTTGCTTTCGTGGAGAAAAAAATCAGAGAGAAAGTTTCATCGCGTTTTACAATACGAAGCCGCCGCCAAGCCCTAATCTCTCTCGGGAGGGCTGATCTGGAGTCCGTTCGGGGCTCTGGAGAGGGGGATTCGTCACCGTCATCATGATCAACCATCCTCCATCACCAATTTCATGATGCTCACCGTCGTGCGTGAGTAATTCCATCATAGGCTTGCTAGAAGGTGATGGGTTGGATGAGATTTACCATGTAATCAAGTTAGTTTTGTTAGGGTTTGATCCCTAGTATCCACTATGTTCTGAGATTGATGTTGCTATGACTTTTCTATGCTTAATGCTTGTCACTAGGGCCCGAGTGCCATAATTTCAGATCTGAACCTATTATCTTTTCATGAATAATCGGGATACTTCTCGGTGATGACCGTAGTTTGAGGAGTTCATGTATTCACTAAGTGCTAATGCTTTGGTCCGGTACTCTATTAAAAGGAGGCCTTAATATCCCTTAGTTTCCATTAGGACCCCGCTGCCACGTGAGGGTAGGACAAAAGATGTCATGCAAGTTCTTTTCCATAAGCACGTATGACTATATTCGGAAAACATGCCTACATTACATTGATGAACTGGCGCTAGTTATGTGTCACCCTATGTTATAACTATTACATGAGGAATCGCATCTGACATAATTATCCATCACTGATCCAATGCCTACGAGATTTTCACATATTGTGCTTTGCTTATTTACTTCACCGTTGCCACTGTTACAATTACTACAAAACTGCTACTGTTACTTTTGCTACCGTTACCGTTACTTCCATACTACTTTGCTACTAAATACTTTGTTGCAGATACTAAGATATCCATGTGTGGTTGAATTGACAACTCAACTGCTAATACTTGAGAATATTCTTTGGCTGCCCTTGTGTCGTATCCATAAATTTGGGTTGAATACTCTACCCTCGAAAACTGTTGCGATCCCCTATACTTGTGGGTTATCAGCTCCCCATCAAAGGTCAAATCATCCCCACTCCAGAGCCCGATGAAAGGGTCATTTTACTCCCCCATTCCTTAGAGGGCTAGGTTTTCAACTCCATCCTTTCGTCCGGGGACTCATGTTCTATTATGGGCTAGATTTCCATGATCTAGCCCTGAACTCTTTCCTCTACATCTCGGTGTTTATCGTTGTGTGCGAGGGTTTACTCCGCATCCCCCCACACTTCGGCCTATGGCTAAAAGTCTTCAACATGCACAACTGGAATTTGCTAATTTGCCGTCCGCCAGCTCGTTGCCGTCAGCTGGCGGACGACAAAGAGAGGCTTTGCCATCAACCACCGAAAAGCTGACGGCAAAGAGGCAGCGGACGACAACGGAGGTCTTTGCCATCAGCAAATCTTTGCTGGCCGCCAGCCGACGGCAAAGAAGCTTTGCTCTCCGCTAGCGGACGGCAAAGAGCGTGGGTGGCGGGCGTACGGGGACGACCTAATGCCCGTTTTCTTTGCCGTCTACTGGCTAACGGCAAAACTTCATTGCTGTCAGCCAGCAGATGGCAAAGATGACGGCCATTAGGTCATCCGTTTCCCCCCCGTCCCACCCCACTAGGTACGTTCTTTGCCGTCTGATAGCAGACGGCAAAGAAGTGACCTACTATAGAACAGGGGCCGCGTCCCCCCTCTCTCTATCTCCTCTTCACCACCCGCGCCGCCGCCCTCGACCGCCACTCCGCCCCGCTGACCCGTCCCATCGCCCCACCGCTGCGCCGAGGCGCCATGCCCCATCGCCCCGGCCGGGCTGGCCTTGCCGCCCAGCCCCGCACCACCCT
>NC_041381.1:276990076-277079312 GCF_002162155.2 Triticum dicoccoides
CGAGCCGCCCAAGGCTTTCCGCCCCGGCGGCGCCCCGCCCCCGCCGCCCAAGGTGATTTTTTTACTATTTTTTGTGTTTAGGTTTAGGTTTTAGTGGTAGGATTAGGTTACTGCCAGATTTAGGTTTAGATAGTTAGAAGAAGAAAATAATTGAAAAAAGAAAAATAAGTAGAAGAAGAGGAAAAAGGGAAAAAGGAAGAGGGTTGCCGAGGGGATAGATGGTGGAGCCAGTGGGTCCTGCCGGTCCCGACACCCATGCCGAGAACCCCCGGTCCGAGTGCTGACCCGTCGACCGTGCGTCAACTATTTTCGGTGTCGATGGCGGTCGAACACCATCGCAAATTTGGGGGTTCCTCAATGTCGATGGTACCCTAAATAGTAAGTATCGTCAGTGCGAGGTACATGTGGCCGTCGGTGTCGAATACTACATCCACGTCCCACAAGTGACACAGGGGTCCTGCGTCCAGCAGCAATAGTTATCAGCGTCGATGGCGGTCTAACACCATTGCAAATTTGTCTGGCAGCCTCAGAGATGACGATTGAAAGCTAAGTGTTGAAACTTGATACACCCAAACGAACTCAAGTCGGTTTGGTTATTTGAAAATTTCAAAACTTGGCCTTAATCCTCATCGCAGAGGCTGCTAGACAAATTCGCCAAGGTGTTCGACCGTCATTGGCCACCAGAATTATTGTTGCGGGACGCCGGGCGCCGGCTTCACTTGTGGGATGTGGATCTAGTGTTCAACGCCGACCGCCTCATGTACCTTGCACCGATGGTAGTTGCTATCTAGTTTAGCCGGGGACGAGCGGGTTAGAGGGTTCCTCGGTGTCGATGGTACCGTAAATAGCAAGTATCGTCAGCGCGAGGTACATGTGGTCGTCGGTGTCTAATACTTGCTATGTTACTCATCTTTCAATTTAAATATGCAGTTATTTCTTCATTGTGAGGGTCTAGTGTTCGACGAGCTCCGCCCCTGCGTTCTTTGGTGAGCACAAATGACATCTCCTCCTTCCCCCTTATTTGCTCTATTTTGGTCTTCGTGCCGATGAAACTTGCTAGCTATAGGTGTCAATCATCAGTATGTGTAACCACTATGCGTCTCCCATTCGAAAGGGTTACATCTATAAATATGCGTGCATTTGCATATTTATAATCGTGATTCTTTCGAATTGTCCAACGTTATCCATGGACAGACCGAGTATGTGTAGATTGGGTTTCTTTTCCCATATGCTCAGCTCCGGATCCGATGCCGAATTTCGTCAGTGCCTCCCTGTTCTTCTCCGGGTACACATCCTCTCTGCTTATGCCGAGACATGTATGAGGAGAACAGCGGGGAGGTGCTGCCGAAATTTTGCGTCGGATTCGGAGCAGAGCATGGGATAACGAACCCGATCTACACATACTCGGGTGGGATTAGGACCTATCCTTACCTATTAGCGTGTAGGTTGCATGGACGTAATAAAACTAACAAACTCCATTAACTAATGGATATGGCTTGCCTAATTATGTAAATATTTCTTGTGTGTCCAGTAGGAAGTCAATATGAGTGATCGTGCGTGGATGTACACCGGTTACACTAGTTAGTATGTTTGGACCGAGGAATGGTTAACAAAAACTAAGGGTTTGTTAGAGCCGCATTTGCAAATGGCCAGAAATTTAGCTGGTGCCCCTGTGTCTGGTGCGACAACTATAATCAGGGGGGCGAGCTTGAAATGAGTAAACACCTGCAGAAGTTTGGTTTTATGCCTGGTTACATGATCTGGACATTACATGGTGAGTCTGCCCAACGTGCCAGAGCCGAGGCGGTTCGTTATCGCACCGTCGAGCATGGTACCGGGACCGCAGACGTGGTGCAAGACTTTGACGATGCTCGGGACTCGGACGAGGAGATGGAGGAATCTGCAAAGGCCTTGAAATGTTGGAGTCCTCAAAACATCCTCTCCACGAGCAAACTGAGCTTTGTCAGCTGGATGCCATCTCACAAATAATGGCTTTGAAGTCTCAATTCAACTTGGGCAGAGAATGCTATGACGCGATGATGACAGTTTTCAGACGATTTCTACACAAAGGCCATGTGCTAGCTCCAAACCTGTACCAGTCAGACAAAATCCTCCGTGCTCTTAAGATGCCCTATGAGAAGATACATGCCTGTGAGAAAGGATGTGTCTTATTTAGGCTTCAGTATGAGGACTTGAACTATTGTCCCATTTGCAATTCTTCCAGGTATATTGTGGTAGACAACGGTATGGGTGAGAAGACGCGGACCAAAGTACCCGTTAATGTTCTTTGGTATATGCCAACCGTACCAAGACTTCAACATCTTTTCATGGTCGAAGAGCTATCTATGGCCAGCCGAAAGTCTACAAATTGTTGTGTCTCTGCTATCGGCGAAGGAGGTGTCGAGTATTATGGAAGAGTTGAAGCAATTTATGAACTTCAATTCTATGGTGATAACCCACCAAACGTCGTACTCTTTAGATGTTATTGGTTCCATCATAGGGAGACTAGAAGTACTCATGAACATATAGGGCTAGTCGAAATCAAACAAAGCACCCATTTGGATGTTCCCGATGTCTATATACGGCTCAACAGGCAGCCCAAGTTTTCTATGTACCGTGGGCCTGTCAAAGTGATCCAAATCTCAATGGTTGGGATGTCGTTTATGAAGTGCCGCCACATGTAGGGATGGCAATGGGGACAATCCCCTATGGGGATACCTACAAGATCCCCATCCCCATCTATTCCCTATCATCCCATCCCCATCCCCGTTTACATGACTGGGGATGAAATTTCCCCATACCCATGCCCCACTGGGGAACGAGGCCCCATTAGGGTCCCCATCCCCATAAACAAATACTCATATACATAATATGACACCCACAATCAACATACATACACGGTGTTGTCCTTGTCCTGCTAATGCCTATCTAGGTCGTATTGACTTCTAGGTCATGGTGGCACCTGAGGTGAGAATGTGAGATAGGTTTGAGGTTTTTTCAGAGCTTTTTTTGTTTTCGCAAGTTTGTCTGTGAATATTTTAAGGTTAACCGCAGTGTCACGGTTGCTAACCGGTTCCCCGATGGGTATTGTGTCTAGGGAATAGGATATCGTCCCCATCCCCGTTATACCCTATGAGGAATAAATTAGTTTGGTAAATATCCCCATGGGGATGTTTTTCGCCCATCCCCACCCCCTAATAGATGAAATCCCCATAGGTTTGGCGGTTATGGGGCCCCGTTGCCATCCCTAGCCACATGTTAGACCACCTCCCCCCAATGAAGAGGATTATGAACGTCACATTAACCAAGACACATATGACGAAGGAGAATTCTTCCAAGAAACACGTCTTGCCAAAAAACGTTTCAAGAAACGCTCTACTCCACCCCAGAACATTGAAGTAGACAACGATAGTGAATCCGACCCTGAGCCGGAACAAGATGAGCAGGAAGAAGAAGTTACTGCTGCAGATGACCTGTCAATGCTTGAACGATTACGTAAAGGTGGCCTTCCACATGATGATGATGAGCATGTCATTACCGATAGTGATGATGTTGATGATGCATTTATTA
This sequence comes from Triticum dicoccoides, assembly GCF_002162155.2. Taxonomy (NCBI): domain Eukaryota; kingdom Viridiplantae; phylum Streptophyta; class Magnoliopsida; order Poales; family Poaceae; genus Triticum; species Triticum dicoccoides. The sequence continues at coordinate 276,993,647 of NC_041381.1, forward strand.
ATGATGATGATGAGCACATCATTACCTATAGTGGTTCTTAGGTATTCAAATTTTTATGTTGTACTTTGTATGCTTTACATACTTGGTATGTATAATTTTCTTACTTTGTATGATTGTTTCTTATACATAGTGCCATGGTCTTGATTTCCGTCCCCGTTGGCCCTCGCCCGCTTTATGATTCGGATGTGGTAAATTCTCTTTCATAACTATTTGTTGCATTTCATATTTATGACAATTATGGCCATCAAGTTGACATAATGATATTTTAATCTAGGAGGTATGTGAACCGGAATTTGAAACCGACCCTCTTGTCGAGAAGTTAAATTTAGTTGAAAAAGAAAATGAGTATTTGAAAGAAACAATTAAAAGAATTGAAGAAGAGAAGATGACATTGGAGTTGTATGTTGCCGATGTCATCGATGATCACAAGATCAAGATGAATGCAATGCGCCTGAAGCTTAAGAAGATTAGAAAATATGCCATTGATAATGAGGCTTGGTATCATTATGTCGTTGGATCAATTGTTACCTTACTTGCGATCTTCATCATATTTGTTGTGATGAGGGTAAGTTTTCTCTAATGTTTTGCTTCACAAATGGATACTTAGCATATTTTCCTTCTAAATGGCATAATTACCTAAGTTATATAGAAAAATGAGCTATACTTAGCTTATTCAGTTCATTTATGACATACTTAGCATACTTAGGTCAAAAATGGCATGATAATCTTGTTACGTCCTAAATGATATAGACCTAGCTTATTTTCCTCGAAAATGACATAATAACCTTACTAAGCTCCAAAATGACATATTTACCTAGCTTAGCTCTAAAGTGACCTACACTTAGCATTTTTACCTAGCTTAGCTCTAAGAAGAGGAGAGGATAAAAAGAAAGAGAAGAAAAAATCTTCTTTTTCTTCTTCTTCTTCTTCTTCTTCTTCTTCTTCTTCTTCTTCTTCTTCTTCTTCTTCTTCTTCTTCTAACTAGTCTTCTTCTTCTAACTAGTCTTCTTCTTCTAACTAGTCTTCTTCTTCTACTACTTCTTCTTTTAACTTTCATCTTTCCCAATTTGCAGATTTGCTTTACATGAGGAAGGCTTGGATTCATGGAGTGTACTATTCTTCTGGTGCTTCCTTGTTGTTTATGAAAACTTGTCTGGATATGTATGTCTCTATGGATATGTTGTTGGAAACTTGTTTGTGGTTATATATATATGGATATGTTGGACTTTGTTGAACAATGTTGTTGGATTTGATCAAATATGTTGTTGGACATGTTGCTAGATATGTATGCATGTATATATGTGTTTGAAACCATGTATAATTAATTGGATTTAAATAAAAACAGGGGATGTGTAGCCTCTTTGCTGTACGCTAGCCGACTGCAAAGAGGACACGTGGCAATCACCTGTGCAAACTGGCAACACTAGCTGCCTATTTGGCCATTTTGTCGTCTGCAAGCGGACGGCAAAGTGACCAAATAGGCCTGGCAAACAGGGCCATCTATGTCATCTGCTGGATGACGGCATAACTGGCCACGAGGCAGCATCCCAGTGCTGCCCTAGCTAAGCTCTTTGCCATCCGTCAGCGGACGGCAAAGAGCTTTGCCTCTTTGCCATCGCTGTCGTATGGCAAAGAACGCCGTTAACCCCCTAACGGCTCTCACGTCACACCACTACCGTCCGTCGTCGTTGTCGTCTGCTGGCCTCGGATGGCTGACGACACAATCCTTTGCTATCCATTTCTACGAATCGGACGGCAAAGAAGGCATTTGCTGGCACGTGTTTAGCCGGACGGTTTGCCGTCCGCTGGCTGACGGCAAAGGACTTTGTCATCCGGCATCTGTGCCTTTGCCGTCCGCCATGGCGGACGGCAAAGAAGCTGATTCCAGTAGTGGTGAAGCCGAAGGTGGTTGACGGGTAGCAAGCGGACTACAATGGGGCTATGATAAGCAAACTGCCCAACGCCACATGGCCCAAGGGGGCCTTCATCGAGACCGTCAAGGTTTGGTAGCAAGATTGGTTTTACAGCACCGAGCCGCGCCGCACCAACTGGGCGGCGATCCCGGAGTTCATATCCAGACCCCCATGAGGCTTATTTCATGGACCGCTAAGGGCCTCGACTGGGGGTCCCAGATGGAGGTGCAGACGCTGCAAACGTGTATCACCAACATGGTGGGGAAGAATGTCAGTCTCACCAATGTGGTGTAGATCATGCTCTTCCACTACATCCTCCGCTTCCAACGTCGGACTTCCCCCATGTGGGAGTTCAATACGGAGGAGCCGCGGACCCTGCAACACTTCCTCGGCACAACACATGAGGGAATATGGAAGCTGCTTTTCAAGGCGCAGAAGAGCTGGCCCATGGAGACCGAAGACGTCGGTCTTGATGCTGAGAATCTGGCCACTACGGTAAGTATTAGCTTTCCAAAGATATGTCCGGTCTATATTTTTTATCAATATGAATCTTATCAGCCTATCTCTTTACATGGCTAGACAAAGAAAGTGGAGCAGATCAAGAGTCCAGCTCCGTTACCCGAAGACCCAGTCACTCCCTAGCTGGCAAAGATGCTGGTCCCGGTGCCCTACCATGCGCCAGAGAAGAAGGACAAGAAGCCCAAGGGCGGGCCCCGCCATAGAGGTCCTTCGGACGATGTGTCCAGAGAAACTGAGGTTGTCTCCTCTCATGAGGAAGACGAGGACGAAGAGGAGGAGGAGGTGGAGAGTGATTCCCCTCGTGAAACGAGGAGGAAGAAGAGAACGGCATCCGAGAATCTGGAGGAGGCGACACCTAAGAGGAAGAAGGTTACCCTCTTGTTTAGTTCGGACTCGGAGTCCGAACACAGCCCGAGGAGAGCCCCCAGGGTTATGCTCCTGGCCGAATCGTCAGTACAAAAATCTTACATGTTCAGCTTCCGCTTACCCGCCACTGTCATATAAATTATGTGTTTGTTTACTTTTTCAGCCCTCCACGCAATATTCCAGACACCACGTCTTCGTCGGGGAACTTTTTGGAGCCTGTAGAGGCGGAGAGCAAGGGACCATCGCCGACCCTCTCTCCCCCTGCCATGGAGGACACTGAGGTGTCGTCCCAGAGGACCTCTCTTGCCGAGGAGTGGCAGACGAGGCCGTCCAGAAGGCGCCCGAGGTTTATACCTCGGATGTCGCAGATCGGGGGATGTCGACCCCCATGATCACCGAAGGTGGGGGGCTCAACAGTTCAGGCCCCCACCGAACACCATCCCGGAGACCAATATGTCTCCGGGTTCGGCTCAGCAACCCCCTTCAACGGAGGGGGGAGGAGTAGCAGCTCCATCGGCGGCCTCCGTTAATCCGGAGGTCGCTCATACTCTGGAGGAAGCGCTGCAAGGCGCTTCCATCGTGGAGGAGCACCGCGCCCTGATAGGTGAGGTTATGGAGAAGTTTCGGTCTGCGAAAACTGGATTGAACGAAGCCTTCAACAGCCTACTGACGGGTTTTGAGGTATCCGATGTAATTCTCTAACAAGTTTTTTCATATTAAAGGTTGAACCCATGTATAGACAGTAGGCCCTAAGACTCTGTCCGGATTAAAATAATACGGATAGAGGATCATGTCACTTCACTCCTTCACCAAACCCTAAGCTCTTTTTCTAGGGAATATTCCTTTTTCTATTAAAGGAATAACCCTATCTGCCCTAGGTTGTGAAGCAACCTATATTTCTGTCCATCTAAAAATTCCCAAATAATTCTTATAATTCCTTTGGGTCATATGTTGCTCAAATATGCCCAAACTTTCCTGTCCTAGCCAAAGAATAATTCCCCAATTATTATTGTTCTAATCTGCCCTGAATGACACTTTGTGAAGGAAGTGTCATTTATATTTTCCTAGTTGCTCCCAAGCTTTTTGGGCATGCTTATATATCAATATCATTGCCTCATGCAAAAATTCAACTTTATTTGCCTAGCCAATCTTCCTCAGTGATTTTTCGAAGTTTCTGTCAGGCAGAAGGCTTTGTGAAGGAAGTACTAGCTAGGAGTACCAAATGAGTTTCAATTTTGCACACTCCTTCATGTGCTCATATTACCCCCTCCACCCATTTGCAGCCCCAGCCACTCATCTATGTGAGCACAAGACCAAATCTTTGATTCTGGCAATATTTTCAGGTTGTGAAGCAAGTGCATTTTATATTGCTTCAAAAATCCTGATAAATTACCAGATCATGGTCCTACCTATATAACCTCTCTCCACCAAATTTGGGACTATTTCACTTAGCCAATATTTCTCTACAATTATTGCAAGTTTTTGGTCAGAGAAAATGTTTGTGAAGCAAGTGCCATTTTGGCTTGTCCAATTGGTATGAGATTTTTATAGCATCTTCATATGTCCAAATCCTTAGGCTTTGCCAAATTTGAGCTCAAGTTGATATTCCATGTGAGTGCATCATCATGCTCAAGTTTTTGTACCATTTTGGTTAGTTGCAAAGCAACTACATTAATCCTTGATCCATTTCCACTCAAACTCTCCAGGATTGTAGTTCTTCCTTAGTTAATCATCGCAGGCAACTCCATTGACCACAATCACTTCCCTGTTGATCACTAGTGCACGGCCAAGTTTACTGCAGTAATCTTCAGACCATGATTACCATTTAACCATAGAGCCTTTCATCGATCTACCACCCCACTTGAAACCTCCCCTGGAAGAACTTCCCACTAGAAAACATGTTCCAGCCCATTGCCCCCACTAAATGCCAGTGCACGCGTTGACCGTGTTAATGGCATAACAGTGCACGCGCTCTGTGCGCAATGGTCGCGTCCAGTGCATCGTTTCTGCTTCGTCCTCTTTCCTCTTGTCATCTTTGCGTGCGTGACCTTGTCCCTTGTATTCCTCCCGTCGTCGCTGTTCCCCTGGACCCCTCTCCCCTTCCTCACCGACGCAAGCCACCGCGCGCCCACCTGCGAACAGTGGTGGTTTGGCTCAAAGATTGCCGTCTTCTTCCTTGCTACGCTCCATTGGCCGCCTCTTCCTCGTGAGCTCTCCCTCCTGTTCCCTCTCGTCGCCTACCTCCAAGCTCTCGAGCACGCACACGTGTCCGCGGCGCCGGACACGTATCCACGGCGACGCCAGCTCAGCCTCCTTGCCTCGCGCCTATTTAAGCCCTCCCCGGAGACCCCCAAGCACCAACCCCCTCTCCTCACTCCCAGAAGCCTCCCCGACCTCTCCATTTGCCTCCAGAGCGTCTCCTCGCCTCTGATCACAGCCATGTCCGCCACCTCTATCGTCTTCGATTCTGGCGAGCTAGTGCTCTTTTCTCTCTTCCACCATCACCAGAGGCCTCCCTTCTCCACCACAAGCCTCCCCCACTCCTCCTTTGGCCGCTGGAGCCGCCGTGGCCGCGTGCTCATGTTTGCCCGAAGCCATCGTCCGCCACGGCTGAAGCTCCGCCCTCTCTCGCGCTCTTCGGTGGCCAGACCTATCTGAACGAGACTACCCCGTTCCCCTGATCACGCCGGTGGTTCGGGCGCTCCGAACGGTGGCCGGGGCCGCCGAAACTATCACCGGAGCCCCGCCTCTGTCCTCTGTTGTGGCAGGTGCGATGTCCCTTCCCCGCGAACCCTGCTGGGCCCCTCGAGTGTGGCGTCCCGTGGCGAGCCCTCTGGTGGTCCGAGCTCCGCTGGAGCTGGCCGGAGTCGCCGGCGCCGGTGCCGGCACTGCGCAAGCCTCACCTCTGCCTCGCCCATGTTCAGTCGGCGTCGGGAAGAAGAAGGGAAGGACGCCCCCTGCCTGCCAGCTAGCCGTGGGCCCGGCGGGCCCCACGCAACAGTGAGCTAGCCACCGGCCCCGCGCTTGCCAGCGTGGATAAGTGGAGACGTATTCCACTGGAGTACGTCTTCCTTTCTCGAAGACATATTCTTCTTCTACTTCACCCGAGAATATGTTTTCACTTCAGAGAAAGCGTACTTCCACAGAGGCGTGTTCTGTTCTTCCTGCCGAGGGCCTATTTGTGATGATTTTATTATAGATAGGTCCCTGGCAGAAAAACCTTCATATCTTTTTAACCGTAGCTCCAAATCAGGTGAATCCAAAGCCCACTTCTTCATTTAGTCGAGCCCGCTCCGATGGGATCATTTTCACCATGTTTTGACATTCTGAAAATGACCATCATGCCCTTGCCCTTATTGAGCCCCCTCCGAGAGAGAACATTTTTCGGCGATTCTTTCCGCGAGCTTCTCGCACATCTACCCGATGATTTCTTCCACCCCAGGCAAGCCACAACCACCATTTGCATGATAGCCATGTAGTAGCATTGGTTTTCAACTTGAATATTTAATAATTGTATGTTTCTTTTTTACTGTTGTCGTTATTTCATTTATGATTATGGATTGGTGGTTACCATCATGCTATGTTTTCTTCCACTCTGTTATCATGTTCTACTTGCTAGTATTACTTTCATATTGGACATGCTTGGTAGTAGTACATGTTGGGTTCGTCATGTTCTTCGGTGCATGACTACCGTCGGTTATTGAGTACCGGTAATATGCATTGTTCCTTGGTGTTAGTTGGTTATGTGTATACTCGGTTATGTTATTGATGTGTTCTTGCATGGTACTTATTGTTGATGCTAATGGTCATGTTATGCGATGAGTAGTGTTGTACTTGTAATTTTCATGCTCGTCATTATGCCATGCTTAGTTGGATATGATTCATTGTTGATATGGTTGATAGTTATGTTACACCCCCATGCTTATGTTAATATCATGCTTACGCATTGTAATTGCATCATGTAATTTTATCATGGCTCAACATATTGCATTCAAGTTTAACTGGATTAAATTGAACATGAACAATTATTGGCTGAGTCATGGTGCCACCATATCGAGCTGACCAGTGCAACCTAAATGGGTGCCTCCCATGAGGGAAGGTTATGAGTGGGCGCTACCTTGTCAAGGTAGGACGGCATAAGCCTTGTGTGCCCGTAGTTGTTGTAGCCGGCTTGTCCCCATTTGGGACCGTTTTTGTTTTGCCACAACAGTGGCCGTTGGTTCCTTTGGTAGGAACGGGGCCACCCAGGACTTATCCCAGAGGGGATTTTGTTGGAGTGGCAGGGAGAGTGTCATGGAAGTAGGACAGTTTTGTTGGAACGCCGTAGGTCCACCCTAATGGGTGTGCGAGGCCATGGGTTCCGTGGTGTGGGTACAGTGCGCTACCTCTGCAGAGTGTATATTAAATCTGTCGATAGCCGCGCCCGCGGATAAGGGTACAGTTCGCAGTTGGTCACACTATGATGTGCTTAATAACAACCCCAGTTTGATGATTAGATAAGTTGGTTATGTGATCCATGAATGATCACCGTTTGGTTACGAGGTAACCCGTTGAGCCCAGAGTGGTTTTGTTTGTGATCCGTGAATGATCAACGTGGTATCGAGGATATCGAGTTGTTGGGTATTCGTGATGTTGTGCGAGAATCGTGGGTAAAGATCAAGCTCCTTGTGGTCATTTAATGATTACTACGGTACTGTTTATACCAAGCTTGATTTGATCCTGAGATGATCGTGTGATGTCCGAGGTTGGTAAGTGATGCATCTGATGGTTACGAGCTAACTCGAGCAGAATAAGTGGTGCATATAGTGTCATTATGTTGCATGCTAGTATCGTCATATTTATATTTTCATGCCATGCTTATATTGTTCTAGTTGTATCATGTTCATGTTGTTCATGCCATGTTATTCTGATGATCTCATTGTAATTCCTGCTTAATCTGTAATTGCCATGTTGTTGTTTGTCTTGAATCCTTCTGGTTATTGTGAGCTTGCAAGTACATTCAATGTACTGACCTGGCGTGTCATGCCAGTTTGCAGGTCATACCGGATTTGATTGCTTGTTGGCCGTGGATTCCTTGTTTGCGAGCTAGGATAGCATTCCAGCTGGAGTCCCTGCGGAGTGGAGTTCACCATCGTCGTCATTGTTCCGCTGCTAGAAGTTTCCACTGCTTCATTTTGTTCTGCTGCTTGCATAGAGCAACTGTGGCATGCATAGTGTCGTCGTGCCGATGTAACCCTTGTACCCAAATAGATTGTAATAAAGAGCTGATTTTTTATATGCTAAGCAGTGCCATATTCCAGAAGACTTCACCTCGATCTCTGGGATGGAATATGGGGCGTTCCGGTGTCTCTGAGCCGGGGTGCCACAGGCTTGGTATCAGAGCAGGTCTGGCTGTAGGACGCCCTAGTCTGCGCGAGCGGTAGAAACCGGTAGAAATCAGTAGTTCAAAGTCCAGCTTGTTTATTGCATTTGGTTGCTGCATTTGTTTGTTGCATAGCATGCATATAGCCTTAGTAGTTGTTGCTAACGGTTTATCTGGTGAGTGTAGCTGGCATCCGTTTGGATCCACTACAGCACAACCTTTGCATTTATCCAGTTTTCCTTTCTTGCTCATTCTTCGGTGTGTGGTGTCATTTCTATCCTAGCAGAGTCATGCCAAGTGATCCCGACACCGTTTACAAAAATGGTGCTTAGGTATCTCGCCGAGATCCTCCTTTCAGCCCCACCTATCGTTTCGGTGATGGACATGCTTCTATCCCGAATCACTCTTTCATTTTGTCATGTTGGCAACCCTTAATGATCTTTGTTATCAAGAAAGGGCAATGTCAGTAGCCTTAGTTTTTCCCCGCTATCCTATTTCTTGGACAAGTACGGATCTTTTTCTGTCCACTTGATAATAATGTTGTTGCGACCTTCGTGTCCCACTACATGATTACTGAGTGCGTCCTCGCCTCCGAGCTAGTCCAGGTTGCTACCTGGCTAAGCTAGCACTTGGTGTAGCGCTATTTACACCAATTCTTCCACACATTTATTCGTCCTCGTGCACACCGTCACATCATGCTAGATCGTAGAACCAGAGATCCCGTGAGATTTGTGTGCTTAAGTAGCCATACATATTGTGTGACTAGCAATACTATGTGACTTTGTTTGAGTGTGTATTGTTTGTTGTTGTGTGCTTTTGTTTAGTTGAGTTTTCTTTTGCTTCTTTCTTTTTGGGCCCCGATGTTACATTATTTTTCCCCTATAAAGAGTTTCTCATCAACTGACACCAGACTCGAAGAAGTGATAAGGAGTTCAAATATTTGGAAACTCAGCTAAACAAAATGGAATTCTCAGCCGACTGCAGTGAAATATCTGATTTTGAGGCTAATAATCAATTTTGCATTAGTGTGCACTCCTCACAACAGTACTGATAACTCAATTCTACATAAGTACAAAATCCTCACAACAGTAATGATCAAGTCAGCAGCAAGGCAATTCAGGTACAAGATCAACGGTATATTTTCAGTCAAAGATATGGATCATATACAAAATTTTGGCTCAGCAATGCATGCTGCTTGAAATATGTTATCATCGGAAATAAGGTCAGAATGTGATATGCTCAAGGAAGACAGTCAAACAAATTTTCTCATGCAAATGATCACCACAGAATAGTATGGGCATGTGTGTAGGTTTCAGTCTGCATATTAGTATGGAGCCTTGGATGTAAGAAACTCAGTCTTCTTCCACACATTATCGGAAGAAATTTATGATGCAAGGCTCCTCAACTTTCCTCAGCATGATATGTGAACAATTTCCGGTCCAAGATACCCGGTCATTCTCAGCAAGATACCTCGGTAAAAGCTTCTGACAAACGAAAATGATTTTTCTCAACAAGCAAACCCGAGGAGAAGCTTCTCAAGTATGGAACTCAGGCTTCTCCAGCACAATAATCAGACCAAGTTTCGTGTGTAAGCTATAGAGCCTTCTTCTGCATGATACCCAGACAAAAGATATGAGCAGAAGTTAACAAGTCTTCCTCAGCAAGCTACTCGGATGGCTTCTCTCGTAAGCCACTCAGCCCCGTCAGTACAACACTATGTACAGCCCTCAGAGGGAATATGATGAGTTGCCAATGTATGGCAGTACAACTCAAATATCAGACTCGCAACATTTTTGTTGGAAGCACAAACCAGTCAGGGCATGTGCTTTCTTCAAGAATCAAGTGGTTGGTCACATATGGTTCTTATATATGGTAAGCATGCATACCGGGTCCTATCAGCCACTCATATGAGATGCAGCTAGGATCCAGCAGATATGCCTAAGGAAAGTAAGGATCCCACAACCTCACGAGTCAGGCAAATGAAAATAAACAGAGATACATCTTATGAATTACAAGGATCGACAAGATCTGGGGATGACATCATAGAATCAACAGTTTTGACAATGGTTATCAAGATCTTTATTCCCGCAACTGACAAGGAGATGTCCTAAAACCTTGTCACTTTCTTGTACAATTAACCTCAACCATGAGCTCCGTACAGCTACAAACCCTGGGTATATGTCATATGTGTGCAGACCTAGGTCAGAAAATAGGCACAAGGGAATAATGTCAAAAAGATTGCACTAATCACGTCCCTGGTCATACGAAGAATCAAGGATAGGTGTGGCCAAGTCATTTCAGTAAGGTATCCTAAGAAAGAAGGTCATGACCGTTAAAGGGTAAGACTGACAGCAAAGGTATGATGATTTTTGCACGACCATGAGGGTCCGGATACCCAAATTAGTTGGAGGCCGTAATTCCATATTGATCCACAAAGGCATTCTCTCATAGGCCTACTTTGTTTTACAAGAATTTCATATCCAGCTGACCTGCTTGGAGTGGTTAGTGTGGAAGAATCCAAATGGGTATACCGATAAAATGAGAAAATCAAAAGCTGAACAATCAGCTCAGACCCGGTACACTCAGCTACGGAATCAACTACACGATCAGTCTGTAAGGAAAAGCATTTGTCCGGCAGCCAATGTCCGGCAGCCAACCCCGTTATATTGCTCACAACAAAAGGCAGTCAAATCTTTGGTACATATCTCATGCTCGAGTGAAAGGAATAAATCAAAATAAATCAGTACCACCTATGAGTAGTCAGATCCCGTTAGAAGATGGCCATGATTAATTCTCAACATTTATTGAAACCAGAAGGGCTGCATTTATTTGAGCAAACCCCATAGCAGAAGTAAAAAGGTTTTCATGACAGAAGGAAAAATTTATGCTCAGGTTCATTGGATATCACCGCAGATATGAGAGAATCAATGTCAGCAAGAGGAATTGGTATAGGAGCAAAAACCTGACAGAATTTGGGAAAGGTGAAGCAAACTGCCCCAAAGCAAGGTAAGTTAATCATTTGAAATTCCTGGGGGAACAATAACTAAAGGAAAAAGGATACTCGAGCTGGAAATGGTGTCCTCAAGTCATACTTGTTCCCTGAGCAACCAAATCTCAAGGACGAGATTTCTTTAAGGGGGTAAGAGTTGTAACAGCCTGGCTTTTGGCCCTTTTCTTTTTCTTTTGATTTATTTGGTTTTTGCTCTGTTTTTCTTTTTGGAGTGGTTCTGTGGCCTTGCCACCTGGGAAATCATCCTCATTCCTCCTCCCAAGTAGCTCATCATTCTCAAAACCTTGCCAAGATCATGTCACTTCACTCCTTCACCAAACCCTAAAATCTTTTTCTAGGGAATATTCCTGTTTCTACTAAAGGAATAACCCTATTTGCCCTAGGTTGTGAAGCAACCTATATTTCTGTCCATCCAAAAATTCCCAAATAATTCTCATAATTCCTTTGGGTCATATGTTGCTCAAATATGCCCAAACTTTCTTGTCCTAGCCCAAGAATAATTCCCCAATAATGATTCTTCTATTCTGCCCTGAATGGCACTTTATGAAGGAAGTGTTAATTATATTTTTCTAGTTGCTCCCAAGCTTTTTGGGCCTGCTTATACATCAATATCAGTGCCTCATGCACAAATTCAACTTTAGTTGCCCACCCAATATTCTTCAGTGATTTTTCAAAGTTTCTGTCAGACAGAAGGCTTTGTGAAGGAAGTACTAGCCAGGAGTACCCAAATGAGTTGCAATTTTGCACACTCCTTCATGTGCTCATATTAACCCCCTCCACCCATTTGCAGCCCCATCCACTCATCTATGTGAGTACAAGACCAAATCTTTGATTCTGGGAATATTTTCAAGTTGTGAAGCAAGTGCATTTTATATTGCTTCAAAAATCCTGATAAATTACCAGATCATGCTCCTACCTATATAACCTCTCTCCACCAAATTTGGGACTATTTCACTTAGCCAATATTTCTCTAAAATTTTATTGCAAGTTTCTGTCAGAGAAGATGTTCATGAAGCAAGTGCCATTTTGGCTTGTTGAATTGGTATGATATTTTTACAGCATCTTCATATGTCCAAATCCTTAGGGTTTTCCTAATTTGAGCTCAAGTTGATACTCCATGTGAGTGCATCATAATGCTCAAGTTTCTAGACCATTTTGGTCAGTTGCAAAGCAACTACATTAATCCTTGATCGTTTTCCACTCAAACTCTCCAGGATTGTAGTTCTTCCTTAGTTAATCATCGCAGACAACTCCATTGACCATAATCACTTCCCTGTTGATCACCAGTGCACGGCCAAGTTTACTTCAGTATACTTCAGACGATGATTAGCATTTAACCATAGAGCCTTTCATAGATCTACCACCCCTGTTGAAACCTCCCCTGGAAAAGCTTACCACTAGACAACACATTCCAGCCCATTGCCCCCGCTACATGCCAGTGCACGCAATGACTGCGTTAATGGCATAACAGTGCGCGCGCTCCGTGCGCAGTGGCCGCGTCCAGCTCACTTTTTCTGCTTTGTCCTCTTTCCTCACGTCGTCTTCGTGCGCGTGACCTTGTCCCTTGTATTCCTCTGGTCATCGCCGTTCCCCTGGACCCCACTCCCCCTCCGCCCGCTTCCTCACAGGCGCAAGCCACCGCGCCCCCATGGGTGAACAGTGGCGGTTTGGCTCGGAGCGCGCCGTCTTCTTCCTCCCTGCGTTCCCTTGGCCGCCTCTTCCTCGTGAGCTCTCCCTCCTGTTCCCTCTCGTCGCCTACCTCTAAGCTCTCGAGCACATAGCACGGACGCGTATCCACGGTGATGCCAGCTCAGCCTCCTTGACTCGCGCCTATTTAAGCCCTCTCCCGAGACCCCCGAGCTCACCAACCCCCTCTCCTCACTCCCAGAACCTCCCCGACCTCTCCATTTGCCTCCATAGCCTCTCCTCACCTCTGATCGCAGCCATGGCCGCCACCTCAATCGTCTTCGATTCCGGCGAGCTAGTGCTCTTTTCTCTCTTCCACTGCCACCAGAGGCCTCCCTTCTCCACCACAAGCCTCCCCCACTCCTCCTTTGGCCGCTGGAGCCGCCGTGGCCGCGTGCTCAAGTTTGCCCGAAGCCATCGTCCGCCACGGCCGAAGCTCCGCCCTCTCCCGCGCTCTTCGGTGGTCGAGACCTATCTGAACGAGACTACCCCGTTCCCCTGATCACGCCGGTGGTTCGGGCGCTCCAAAAGCTGGCCGGGGCCGCCGGAACCATCACCGGAGCCCCGCCTCTGTCCTCTGCTATGGCGGGTGCCACGGTCCTTCCCCACGATTCCTAATGGGCCCCTCGAGTGTGGCTTCCCGCGGCTAGCCCTCCGGTGGTCCGAGCTCCACCGGAGCTGGCCGGAGTCGCCGGGGCCAGCGCCGGCAATGCCCAAGCCTCGCCTCTCCCTCGCCCCTGTTCAGTCAGCATCAGGAAGAAGAAGGGAACGACGCCCCCTCCCTGCCAGCTGGCCGTGGGCCCCGCGGGCCCCGCACGTCAGTGAGCCAGCCACCGGCCCCGCGGTTGCCAGCATGGATAAGTGGAGACGTATTCCACTGGAGTACGTCTTCCTTTCCCGAAGACGTATTCTTCTTCTACTTCAGCCAGGAATACGTTTTCACTTCAGAGAAAGCGTCCTTCCACAGAGGCGCGTTCTGTTTTTCCTACTGGGGGCCTGTTTGTGATGATTTTATTACAGACAGGTCCCTGGCAGAAAAACCTTCATATCTTTTTACCCGTAGCTCCAAATCAGGTGAATCCAAAGCCCACTTCTTTGTTTCATCGAGCACGCTCCAATGGGATCATTTTCACCATGTTTTGACATTCTGAAAATGACCATCATGCCCTTGCCCTATTCAGCCCCCTCAAAGAGAGAACATTTTTGGCGATTCTTTCCGCGAGCTTCTCGTACGTCTTCCCGGTGATTTCTTCCACCCCCGGCAAGCCCCTGGCAAGCCACAACAACCATTTGCATGATAGCCATGCAGTAGCATTGGTTTTCAACTTGAATCTTTAATAACTGTATGTTTGTTTTGCTACTGCTATCATTATTTTGGTTATGCTTATGGATTGGTGGTTACCATCATGCTATGTTTTCTTGCACTCTGTTATCATGTTCTACTTGCTAGTATTACTTTCATATTGGCCATGCTTGGTAGTAGTACATGTTGGGTTGGTCATGTTCTTCGGTGCATGACTGCCGTCGGTTATCGAGTACCGGTAATATGCATTGTTCCTTGGTGTTAGTTGGTTATGTGTATACTCGGTTATGTTATTGATGTGTTCTTGCATGGTACTTATTGTTGATGCTAATGGTCATGTTATGCTATGAGTAGTGTTGTACTTGTGATTTTCATGCTCATCATTATGCCATGCTCAGTTGGATATGATTCATTGTTGATATGGTTGATAGTTATGTTGCACCCCCATGCTTATGTTGATATCATGCTTATGCATTGTAATTGCATCATGTTATTTTATCATGGCTCAGCATATTGCATTCAAGTTTAACCGGATTAAATTGAACTTGAACAACTGTTGGCTGAGTCATGGTGCCAGCATATCGAGCTGACCTGTGCAACAACATTTACCTTTTATGGGGAGATCCTAACTGGGTCTATATTCATGCCTCTCGCCCGTGATGCGGCGCTGAAGGACGCCACGGTTGCCCAGGACCGCTGCAAGGTGCTGGAGGCCGAGCTGCAGGGCTTTCGTGATGAGCTTGCCAAGGAAGCTCACGACCGCCAGGGGAAGGAGGAGGAGATGAAGGCTCGGGAGGACGCCATCGGGGACCACGACATTGAGCTGTTCGCTGAACACGGACGGCTGAGGATGCTGGAGCAGAAGCTGAAGACGGAGAGGGCCGAGCTGGACGCCAAGGCGAAGGTCCTGACCGAGGACCGCGTGGCCTTTGCGGATCTTGAGGAGAGATCTCGCAAGGCGCTGAAGACGCTCTATGATGGTGGCCTGGAGAAGCCGCTGGCTGGGGCCAAGGACGGCCCAGCCCAACTGCTTCCCTTCTTGGTTGAAGCGCTTGAGGAAATCGCGACCGGCATCGGCCCCCTGGCCGAGGTTGAAGCTCGCGTCCTTTCTTCTGCAGTGCTAACGCGTGTCCTCAGCCACGTCTACCTTCGCGACCCTAGCGCCAACCTCGATGAGCTGCTGGAGCCCTTGGACGATGAGCACGCCACCGCTGCTGCTCAAGCCGTGAAGGGCCGAGCGGAAGCCCTGCTGGCGAAGATCCGCGCCTTTGCCACTACGCCCAGGGCAGGTACTGCTGATTCCGCGGCCTCGGGAGGTGGAGCTTACGGAGGCAACACCACCATGGAGGCTGGGCTCCTGGCGAATGACGGCGTTGCCCAAGGGTGATCTTCTCGCGGCTTCTTTCCTGTTATAACTCCTATAATATGCACCGTGCCTCGTGGAGGCATTTAAACTTGCGTTTGGTGTCGTGAAGACAATTATGGTTTGTAATATTTGCTTCTGGATTTGCTTCGAGATTTTGCGGTTTCCTTCCTATTTGCTTTTATTCTACGTCGACAGGGCCCGGTCCCACGCATACCTCAACCGCCGTTAGCCCCGACCGGATCACCAGGACGGAACCAAGGAGTGAGGGGCTACGTGACCAGTTAGGCTCTTGAGTCGCGATGCTCAAGAGTCCCCCTTGATGCGCAAACAGAAAATAGGGAGGGAGTGTAGGAGTACATCTATCGTTCTACGTCGGCAGGGCCCGGCCCCGCGCATACCTGAACCGCCATTAGCCTTGCGGAACTAAGGAGTGAGGGGCTACGTGACCAGTTAGGATCCTGAGTCGCGATGCTCAGGAGTCCCCCATGACATTCAAACATTCTTCATACCTTGGCTCCGCTCGGGGAGGGGCGCGCGACGACCAGGTCCGAGGGACCTGGCAGGGTGGCGTCCACTTGGGCGTGACCCCGGCGTAGCCCCTGTGTCCAGCCCCCTCGCATGACGCTCCTGAGGGGAGGCGTTGCGATGAGGCCAAACACTGAGCTCTAGGCTCCCTGAGGTTGATAAGGCCGTGGGCCGCCCTCAATTGTTTATCACCAGCATGAAGCATAGCTCTTCCGTATGTGTACGGGCATAGCCGCTCCTCGGCAGTGTTTTCAGCCAGCGTGGATCATGGTGCTTCCACTGGTACGTGGGAGGGGGCCCCCCTCCGGGAGGAGCCCTCGGGGCGTGTACAGCCCCACCCTAACATGTGGCTTGCACGGTAGGGCTAGACGAGGTGTATCTGGGCACTCGTGAGCCAGCGCGGGACTCACGAGGCCCTACCTCAAGGCAGGTTGCTCCTGGCTTCAACCTTGGATGGTTGTGTGTTCCTGCGAGATGGTTAGATGTAAATGCTCTACGTCCTCAGGTCCTGGCCCTCGAGCGTGCTCAGCCGCCGCTGGTATGCCAGGTCGCGATGCCATGGACAAGGCCAGGGGGTGAGGGCTGGAGAGGCAGTAGGAGCTCCTGAGTCGCGATGCTCAGGATCCCACCTTTTAACCTGCAAGCGATTTGCATGATGGAGAGGAGGCCTGCGGTAGGCGGCAGATGATAATCATAGGTAGGTTAAGCATGAAGGGCAAATCAGCTTAGATAAAAGCAGTAGGGATACATGCCATTGGGTCAGGCCCGAGCGGCTTGGGGATGATGCAGGCCGAGGGGCGCCCCCAGCAAGGTAAACTAAAGACGTAAGAAAAAGGGATACATGCCGCGGGGACGGACCCACGCGACCTGGGAATGATGCAGCCCTGAGGGCGCTCCCATCTGAAATGAACTCGAAAGATGTCACCTGGTACCATTGTAGCGGAGGTGTTGGAGTAGTTGAAGGTGCACAGCGAAGAGGCCGACCCTCACGAGCCACCGGAGCCCTAAGCCTCGAGAGGCTCTGGGGGTCCAGGCGGTTCCTCGAGGACCATCTCCATCTCCACCAGGACCGCGTGGTGCCTGGCCTCCTGAGACGCCAGAATGCTCCGAAGATGGTGCTGGTGGGTAGCAGCCGCGTTCGGGAGGCCGAAAGGCATGCGAACGTATCTGTGTGTCGGACCCTCGCAACGTCCCACGCGCGAGGGCCAGAGGCGCTCTCAGCGGCTCGGTTGAGCCCTATGAAGTCGATGCAGACGCGCCGCCCACCATCCTCGCCTGGATGGGGAGCTATGCCAGGTAGGCAGCGATCGCCGCGTATGACTCTTGATTCCTGAAGCTCCTGAGTGGTCTTGGTGATGAACTCCTGAGGGTTGGGCCTTTCTTGCTCCATGCCTTCCTGAGGGAAACGTGCTGCGAAGGACCCCTCCAAGTGGTGCCCGAGCGCCTCCCTCGTGATCTTGGCAAAGTCTGAGGCCCTCCAGAAGAGAGCACCCGAGCCCAGGCAGAGGAGGGCACCGGATGCGCCTTCCTATGCGACGGAGGGAGACGCCCCTTGCACGGGCGCAAATCCTAATGCGACACCTCCTGAGGTGCCAACCTCCTGAGGCCTTGAGCTGGGCGATGTCTTCTTCTTCTTGGGAACTGCATCAGGAGGGTTCTCGCCCTTGCTGTCTGGGTCCTCGATTGATGCAGCTTGGAAGGCACGCTCGAGGGAGCGAGGGAGTCCTGGATTAAGGGGTCCTCGGACAGCCGGACTATATACTTTGGCCGGACTGTTGGACTATGAAGATACAAGATTGAAGACTTCCTCCCATGTCCGGATGGGACTCTCCTTTGTGTGGAAGGCAAGCTTGGATATTCGTATATGTAGATTTCCTTCTCTGTAACTGACACTGTGTGACCCTAGCCCCCTCCAGTGTCTATATAAACCGGAGGGTTTAGTCCGTAGGACAAGAACAATCATAATCATAGGCTAGCTTCTAGGGTTTAGCCTCTACGATCTCGTGGTAGATCAACTCTTGCAATACTCATATCATCAAGATCAGTCAAGCAGGAAGTAGGATATTACCTCCATCGAGAGGGCCCGAACCTGGGTAAAACATCGTGTCCCCTGCCTCCTGTTACCATTAGCCTTAGACGCATAGTTCGGGACCCCCTACCCAAGATCCGCCAGTTTTGACACCGAGATTGGTGCTTTCGTTGAGAGTTCCACTGTGTCGTCGGTGTAAGGCTTGATGGCTCCTTTGATCATCTTTAGCGATGTCGTCCAGGGGGAGGTTTTCCTTCCCGGACAGATCTTCGTATTCGGCGGCTTCGTATTGCGGGCCAACTCGCTTGGCCATCTGGAGCAGATCGATAGATACGCTGCTGGCCATCAGGTTAGGTTTGGAAGCTTAAACTATACTGCCGACATCCACGGAGACTTGATCTTCGATGGATTCGAGCCCATGACAGGTGCGCCGAATGATCACGACGGGCATGACCTTGATCTTCCGTCGGGCAATATTCGGGAGATCGCGCCTGCGGTAGCGCCGGGAATCAATCCGGAGTAGGTCGTGCCTTCCAAGGGCGGGTGGATGGACCCCGCCATGGAAGCTGCACACTCATCGGCGTCGGAGCCGAATACTGACACCACCTCAAGTGATGGTGGTGTCATCGGACCCTCAGACTCGCTTCTGACCACAGGATCTGAACCGTGTGCGTCCGGATCTATGGAATCTGATTGGGCACCGGTCATGGAGTTGATCGCCGCGGATATTTTTCATTACTCGCCCTTGGGTGATGTGCTGAACTTATTAAGGTCTCTTTCCTTGTCAGGAGATTCTTGGCTGAACTATGTCCAGCTCGAGTGGGGAGAGGACGATGAAGAAATTCGTCCCCCACCCACCACCCACTTTATAGCCACTTTCGATGACATAACCGACGTGCTTGACTTCGACTCCGAAGACATCGACGATATGGACGACGATGCAGGAGAAGACCAGGAACCACCGCCTATAGGGTGCTGGACAACCACCTCATCATATGATATTTATATGGTGGACACCCCTAAAGAAAACAATGGCGATGAGGCAACGGAAGATAACCCCTTGGGGAAGCAATCTAGACACTGGCATCATCGGCGCCGCTCCAAGCCCCGCCATAGCAAAAATAGTGATGCCGGCACAAGAGATAACAATCTGGATGGTGCCGAACACGAAGACAATCCTGCCCAGCCAGGCTTCGAATAGGCCGAGCAAGAGGATGGGCAAGCTAGCCCTAAAGAACAGGCAACTGATGGAGAATCAGAGGACGATAATTACATGCCTCTCTTTGAAAACAAAGTGAGCCTTGGCGACGAAGAATTCATCGTGCCTGAGGATCCCGTCGAGCAGGAGCGCTTTGAACGCCTGCTTATAGGCGCTGAGAAAGCCTGAAGAAAAAGCAGCAACAGCTTCAAGCTGATCAAGATCTGCTAACTGACAGATGGACCGAGGTCCTGGCTGCTGAGGAATACGGACTCGAACGCCCTAGCAAAAGCTACCCAAAGCACATGCTACTACCTCAACTCAAGGAGGAGGCTTTAAAGCCCACGCTACTAGCGCATGATGTGGCTGACCGGCCATCCTGTGGCCGCGACAAAACGGCGTACCATCCCGAAGTCCAGACCGCACCCCGTGGCCAATCAAACAATAACACTAAGGCCCGGGGCTACATGAAAGACCTGCTAGATGTATTGGAAAACAAAGCAGGACAGTCAAGATCGATCTACAGATCACGGGGGCGCGCCACAAGACGTAACGATGACCGTCACGCCGGATACAATAAACCAAGGTCCGGCCGGGCCGAATACAATAGACCCGATTCATTTGAAACACGTCGAGATGTAGCCCAGTATAGAGGCGCCACACACCCCCTATGCTTCACTGATGAAGTTATGGATCACGAATTCCCAGAAGGGTTTAAACCCGTAAACATTAAATCATATGATGGCACAACAGACCCCGCGGTATGGATCAAAGATTTTCTTCTCCACATCCACATGGCCCACGATGATGACTTACATTCCATAAAGTACCTACCACTTAAGCTCAATGGACCGGCTCGGCATTGGCTCAATAGCCAGCCAGCAAGCTCCATTGGCAGTTGGGAGGATCTGGAAGACGCGTTCCTCGATAATTTCCAGGGCACTTACATGCGACCACCGGATGCTGATGACTTAAGTCACATAACCCAGCAGCCCGGAGAGTCAGCCAGGAAATTCTGGACTCAGTTCCTAACTAAAAAGAACCAAATTGTCGACCGTCCGGATGCCAAAGCTTTAGCGGCCTTCAAGCACAACATCCGCGATGAATGGCTCGCCCGACATCTCGGCCAAGAGAAGCCAAAGTCCATGGCAGCCCCCACGACACTCATGACACGCTTCTGCGCGGGCAAGGACAGCTGGCTGGCTCGCAGCAACATCACACCCAAAAACTCAGGCGATTCAGACGCTAGGGATAGCAATGGCAGGCTGCGATGGAATAGACACAAGCGTCACAAGAATGGCGACAACGCCGAAGACACGACATTCAATGCCGGATTCAGAGTATTTAAATCCGGACAGCGGAAAAAGGCATTCAAAAGAAACAGTCCGAGCTCGTCCAGTTTGGACCGCATACTCGATCGCTCATGTCAAATTCACAGCACCCCCGATAAACCAGCCAACCACACCAATAGGGAATGTTGGGTGTTTAAACAGGCCGACAAGTTGAATGCCGAAAACAAGGAAAAGGGGCTGCATAGCGACGACGACGAGGAGCCCCGACCGCCGAACACGAGAGGACAGAAGAAATTCCCTCCCCAGGTGAAACCTCTCTGGTTTATATAGACACCGGAGAGGGCTAGGGTTTACATGGAGTCGGTTACAAGGAAGGAAACACAATATCCGGATCGCTAAGCTTGCGTTCCACGCCAAGGAGAGTCCCATCCGGACACGGGCCGAAGTCTTGTGTCTTGTATGTTCACGCTTCAATAGTCCGGATGTTGTATAGAGTCCGGCTATCCGGATACCCCCTAATCCAGGACTCCCTCAGTAGCCCCTGAACCAGGCTTCAATGACGATGAGTCCGGTGCGCAGTATTGTCTTCGACATTGCAAGGCGGGTTCCTTCTCCGAATACTCCAGAGTGGTTATCGAACACGTAGACCGTGTCCGGATCTGCAAGATGATCTTCTCATAGCATAAATATGATCCACTGGCAATCTTCGTATGTCGTGCCCTTGCATCATGGCCTGGTCCAACGCGAACCGACATTTCGTACCCCACCTCGACTTATGTTAGGAGGCGGTTTTATTGGCACGTCCCGTCGAGGCAGAGATCATGTTCCTCCTATTACGGGATTTTCCATCAATATGGGCGTGCTTGAACCCACAACGGCTGTTGGTATAACTCCGTGTGTTTTTAGATAAGCCTCCAAGGGCCACACCAAGGACTCTTGATATTCATCCCCTTTATAAAAGGGGTCGAGGCCTATGCCTCTTTTCCACCTTCCTCGCGCCTTTTTGCACCTAAAGTTCTAACACCCGAAACCCAAGCTTCAACACCCCCAGATCCTCCAATATGTCTGGATCCATCCCTCAAGGCCAGTGGGTGGCCTCCTCGATTCAAGAGGATGACATTGCGAAGCTTAGGGAGGTCGGATACCTGACCGCCGACATCCAACACAGGCTTCCTGCTCCAGGGCAGGTCGTCCCCACACTAGAGCCTAATGAGTGCGTCGTTTTTGTCCAACACTTCCTCCGTGGCTTGGGCTTCACCCTCGATCCCTTTGTGAGGGGGCTCATGTTCTATTACGGGTTGGATTTTCATGATCTGGCTCCAGACGCTATCCTCTATATCGTGTGCGAGGCTTTTCTCCATGTCACCCCACACTTCGGCTTATGGCTCAAGACCTTCAATGTGACGCCAAAGATGATCGAGGGGCGACATGTGGAGTTCGGAGGTGCCGTAATAAGCAGGAATGCCGATGCCCCATGGCCAGAGGGTTCTTTACCAGAAGTATCCGATGTATGGCAACGGAGGTGGTTTTATGTCACGGCTCCTAGAGGCACAAAGTGGGTGGCTGCCCCGGAGTTCCGCTCGGACCCTCCGTCATAGTTGGCGTCTCGGACAGACGTAGGACGGAATTGGGGGCCCGCTGGTGATGTACCAGTACTGCAGAATCGCATTCGGGAGCTTCTTGAGAGGGACATTAACCTCATAAGCATAATGCAAGTGATGTTAATCCGACGTATGTTGCCGTGCCAACGCCAAGCTCTCTAGATGTGGGAGTTCAATCCGGAGGGTCCGCGGACTGTTAAGCACTTCTTAGGCTTGAAGGTCAAAGAGATGTGCAAATTATTCTTCGGACAGAAAGTAGAGTGTCCGGACACCATTGAGGATGCGGGCCTAAGCTGCAACCGCCTAGATACCCAAGTAAGTAGCCTTGATACCGGACACCTTGTTTTGAATTGGTCATAATTGTTTATTCTGAAAATCATCCGTGGCCAGGAATGGCTCAGCAAGGTGGAGAGAATCAGGTGTCCGGCACCACTTCCCGAAGGCTCGCCTGGTCCTATCATGGCCAAGATGCTCGACCGGGTACTCAACAGAATGCCCTCGGGGAAAGACAAGGGGAAGAATAAAGAAACCGAACTCCACACGCTACGCATCCGAACCGGGGGAATTGTTACCTCCCCAAAGGAGGATAATCGGGATGGGGAGGCTAAGGCCTCCTCCCCACGCGGGAAGAAGAGGGTCGCCTCCGAAGACTTGGAGACGGAGATGCCCAAACCAAGGAAGAAGGTATCACCAAGTGGCTCTGCCGTGACGGGCATCCTCACCGCATTATGCCCACCAACGGGCCAGCCCTCCACCGAGCTGTAAGTCAATAGTTAATTCAAAGATACTGTGCTTCTCCTAGATCAATAACCAGGATTCGTCTTTTGCAGTCCAGCTAGCAGCTCTCCTCAACAGAGTTCATCTTCGGGGGATCTTCCTCCGGAGATGATGGAGAGCGAGACCCCACCTACCTCTCCAGCTCATGAAAGGGGCGACACCGAGGTGTCGTCACGGAGGAGTCTGGATCTGCCGAAGCCGGAAGTCAATGCGTCAGCCCCCCTAAGCCTGGGGCGTTTGGCTCCCACGAGGAGCGATGGGAAGGGTCCGACGCAGTTCAATGTCCGGCTGGACGTACTGACAGGCTTACTGGAGCGAGCTGCACTCTCGGAGGAGCACCGCTCATTGATGAGCGCAGTGCTCCAGAAGATTTGATCCGCTACAGGTGGTTTGAATGAAGCATTTACAAGCCTGCTCAGAGGCTTTGAGGTACGTATTGAAGAATACACCATTTTATGGCTGAGAGGCACGCGCTAGGTGTGCTCCATATAGATAGTAGCCCCTGAGACTCTGGTTGTCCGCCCTAGGCGGCAAACGGGGGATCATAAACGATTTGTGTTGTAAATATGTGCAGGTACCTATTGGTCCGGCTGCCAGCCCGTCCATTGAAGTTGCCGAACTAACGAGGCAAATTGGGTCGATTGACGCTGATATCAACCTGGTGAATGAGCGGCTGGATAAATCACAAGGTATGTGTCCTGTCTTCCTTTGTATAGGAAAATATCAAGGTGGCATATATTAATGTAATATATTTGGACTGCAGATGGTGCTGCTGCCGTGGAGGCCCTGAGGGCGGAACTTGCTCTAGCCAAGGAACAAGCTCAGGTGAGCAATACGGCTGCCCTAAAGGCGGTCGAGGAATTGAGGGCCGAACAGGCTGCTCATCGCCGAAGCGAGGAAAAGATAGCCAAAATGGCTGTTGAGTTAAAAAAATGTCGCTGACCGGTATGAGCTCCTGAAAAAGGAGCATGAGGATAAATCGGCCGACTTGAGCAAGGAACTTAATGCCACCAAGGAAATACGGACCAAGCTCAGGGGTGCGCGGGAGGAGCTTCAACAGGCCGGTAAAATCGCGGCTGGGGGCTCCTATTTGCTGTGGACGAAGTTCTTCGATCTGAAGTACGCTCCCCTGGATGGATGCTGGAGTCCGGCAGACGCATATGCAGATCTAGCGAAGAGTACAGCTAACGCTGCCGAGTTCTTCAAAGATCAAGGTGATAAGGAAGTGGAGAAGCTTTTCTGGTCGCAATTCCATGCTCCCACTTGCTCACTGCCGTTAAGTGACAAGATGGCTGCTGTAGCGGAGCTCCACAGGCTGTCCGAGCTTGCAATGCGGTCTATAATAGACTATAGTTGGCCTAAGGGGCCTAAGCCGGACAGTTACTTTGGCTTGGTGCAACAATTCCTTGGGGTCGTGCCCCGGATCGATGCCATGAGAAGGTCGGCATGCATAGAAGGTGCACGGATGGCTCTTGCCCGCGTTAAAGCCTATTGGACGGATATGGATGCCACCATTATAGCGGCCCAGGATCCGATGGGTGGCCAATATCTGTCCGAGCACTACTTGGCGCAGGTCACAGAGGGTGCCCGCCTAGTAGAAGCGCAGTGCTCGAAGAATGTCTTGTTCGAGTGATGAGTCGAATCATTGTAAAAACAATGTTTATTTTGATTATAAGGCTATATTTATACTGTTTGCCTGAAAATATGATTATAAGGCTATATATATATATATGTATATATATATGTGTGTGTGTGTGTGTGTGTGTGTGTGTGTAATCCGAAAGTTAGCAGTCGTTGGCTTCAGCGCCCACGCATACGATGGCCTTTGGTAGGCTCGTGAGGCTTGTAACTCTCCGGGGGACCCTCTCGGGGGACCTGATGACCATGTGGCGAGGGCCTTGCGAGAGCGAGTGACGGCCGCAGGATGGCATCCCAGCCCCGCCAACGAGGGGCTCGTGAGGGGGAAGCAGCTAGTGCGAATTCCAACTTGGGCAGAAACCGAAACACGAGAAATCACGCGAATAACACCAGACACCCCTCCCCGCATACACAAACACAAATTCAACTTCAACTTAAATCCAAAGCGGGAAAGCTCAACCACATAAAAGGAGGCGAAAAACAAAAGGCCGCGTCCGGCACCTAGTCTAGTCTGCGACGTCTTCTCACCAGTGCAGAGCTAAGTGCTGCCACTGGGAATGGGAGGGAGCCCCCGACGTCCGAGGGCGGCTCTCCGGAGATTCCAGGGCGTGTACAGCCCCAACTCATTATTACGTGAGAGTGTCACAGGCGGCGAGCTTCACAGGCACCGGGCCTTCTTCACAGGTACCGGCCTTGCTTCATATCGCCAAATGAGGGCCCTGCCTTGCGCCACCCTCAACCTCCATTGACGGCGGCCGGAGACCAAGGACGACGCCAATGGGGTAAAGGGGACGCTAGCGGTTCCCCCGACGACCACGGGTCCTCTGCCGGGGGCAGGCCTTGTGGCACCTCCCCAGCAGAGGGCCTACCTCCGAGAAACACCTTGCTTGATGAGGACATCAATACAATTGTTACACCCACAGCCCCTGCTGCTATACATACTGGACCAATTACTAGAGCTCGTGCACGCCAATTAAATTACCAGGTACTTTCGTTTCTTGGTAATGATTCTAATGTTCATGAGAATATGATGCTGCCTAAATTGGATACATTTGTTTTGCTTACAAATGAAGGGCCTAGCTTGGAGAAGGATGAACATTGGAGCAAGAACAAGCATGGAGATGATGGCATGCGCAAGGGAAACAAGAACGGAGTGACAAGTGATGATTTCAGGACTTTGAAGCCACCATAATGGGTGCATGAAGCCTTGGACGAAATATACAAGATGCCACTTCATAAATTTTGTCCCGAGGCTATTTTAGGTGCTGCGTCACCTTATTATTGGGCCAGGCCCATGTAATTTCGAAATACATAAGTATAGGCTATTTTTAGAGTCCGTATGTGTGGGGAAATAAGAGATAGGGTTGATTTCGGACCCCTCCACCAAGGGCCACGAAATTCCCCCCTCTTCCTCCATATATACAGCCCTTAGGGCATCGTTTAGACTTTGGGTTTTGTTTAGATTAAAAGTTCGCCATAGCTGCAACTTCGCGTACTTCGTTTGTGTTCAACGACCAGACAAAGGCGTCACAGAACCCCACCTTGATCAATAAAGCTTTCATCTTATATTCGCAATATCCAGATTGCAATCTTAGTTTCTTGCTTGTTCTTCGTTTGCTCGCAGGAAACAGACCCTCGTGGTCAGGTTGATCGTGCTCCGGCGTGGTCAATAACCTCTCGGAGTTGGTTTAGCGATTGCTAAGGCGCGACGTCCTCACACGTTCGTAGTCGGATCGTCAAAGTCGACTTCCACCAAAGCGAAATCCACCATCTCATCGAAAGACGGGACACCTTTGCCTCTATCACCTTGAGAAGACGTTCGAAACAAAGCTCGATAACAAGTTTAATGAATTGCTCGCGCGTCTTCCACCACCACCACCCGCTGCACCTAACGCACCTCTCCAACAACAACAACAACGACTACCTCCACGTCGCGAAGCAGACCTCCGCCGAGCAAGCCGTGTTCCTCTTGCGTTTGGCCAAACTGTTGGTGCTGCTGTTGATACTTCTGTGGCTCCTGCTGCTGATGCGGAGGAGGATGATTATGTGGGAGATTATGAGGATGAGGTTGATCAAAATCAACACTACGTGCAGCCACCTGTACCACCACCAGCAGGTCGACCTCAGGTATATATTCGTAATGGTAGGCCTGCACCACCACCTCAGGTACGAGATGATGTCCATATTCCTAAACTGAAATTGAATATTCCACCATTTGAGGGTAGATATGTTCCTGATATATATCTTACTTGGGAGTTAGAAACTGAACAACGATTTACATGTTTACAATATCCTGAGGAGAGACGAGTTGCTGCTGCTGTTTGTGCTTTCACTAGTTTTGCATGTGTATGGTGGTCTGAACATTGTAGATTGTATCCTATTCCAACTACTTGGGCTGCTTTGAAAACTGCTATGCGTACGCGTTGGGTTCCACCATATTATCAACGTGAATTGCTTCAAAAATGGCAGCGTTTAAGACAAGGAAAAAATTCTGTAGAAGAATATTATCAGGAATTACAAACTGGCATGATTAGATGTGGTATTGTTGAGGAGAATGAAGCTATGCTTGCACGTTTTCTGGGTGGATTAAATAGAGAGATTCAGACCATTCTAGACTATAAGGAGTATACTAATATCACTCGTTTATTCCATCTTGCTTGTAAAGCTGAACGTGAAGTGCAGGATCGACAAGCATTGGGGCGAACTAACTTTTCTGCAGGCCGACCTTCATCATGGACACCACGTGCATCTTCTACTTCAACTGCACCAGCACCTCCATCCGGTGCCACCTCCAGCCGTGATACAAGAAAACAGGCACAACCACCATTATCTGCCAAGAGCGCACCTGCGGGGCCTGCACAGCGTTCTTCTTCTTCCATGGCATCAACAGGACACACAAGTGATATTATTTGTCGTCGTTGTAAGGGAGGAGATCATTATGCGAGAGAATGCAAAT
Organism: Triticum dicoccoides; assembly: GCF_002162155.2. Taxonomy (NCBI): domain Eukaryota; kingdom Viridiplantae; phylum Streptophyta; class Magnoliopsida; order Poales; family Poaceae; genus Triticum; species Triticum dicoccoides. The sequence continues at coordinate 277,021,188 of NC_041381.1, forward strand.
CTCCGCGTGTGATGATTGCTACCGCGGATGGTGGCTATGAGTCCGCTAGTGACTATGATGAGGAGACTTTGGCTCTTATTACACGTGAAGAACATGGTGGAGATGATTCTGATCATGAGACGCAATACATGGCTCCTGAAGACGCTGACAGGTATGAATGTTTAGTTGCTCAACGTGTTTTGAGTGTGCAGGTCACACAAGCTGAGCAAAATCAGAGGCACAATTTGTTCCATACCAAGGGAGTTGTGAAGGAACGTTCTGTGCGCGTCATAATAGACGGAGGGAGCTGCAACAACTTGGCTAGCATGGAGATGGTGGAGAAGCTTTCTCTCACCACAAGACCACATCCACATCCTTACTACATCCAATGGTTCAACAACAGCGGCAAGGTTAAGGTAACACGTACTGTTCGTGTGCATTTTAGTATCTCTACATATGCCGATTATGTTGATTGTGATGTGGTACCTATGCAAGCATGTTCCTTATTACTTGGTAGACCATGGCAATTTGATAAAAATTCTGTACACCATGGTAGAAACAATCACTATACTCTTGTTCATAAGGATAAAAATATTACTTTGCTTCCTATGACTCCTGATTCCATTTTGAAAGATGATATTAATAGAGCTAATAAAGCAAAACAGGAGACGAATAAGAGTGAAAATCAGATTGTGGCAAAAGAATTTGAGCAACAAATGAAGCCTAATAATAAACCATCTAGTGTTGCTTCTGAAATTAAATTGAAAAGTGCATGTTTATTTGCCACCAAATCTGATATTGATGAGCTAGATTTCAGAAAATCTGTTTGCTATGCTTTTGTGTGCAAAGAGGCATTATTTTCATTCGAGGACGTGCATTCCTCTTTGCCTCCTGCTGTCACTAACATTTTGCAGGAGTTCGCTGACGTCTTTCCACAAGACGTGCCACCGGGATTACCGCCTATTCGAGGGATTGAGCATCAGATTGACTTAATTCCCGGTGCTTCACTGCCAAACCGTGCACCATACCGTACCAATCCTGATAGAGGCGGGGGTGTCCCGATCTTTCGATGAGATGATAACTATCGATTTGGTGGAGACGACTTTGACGATCCGACTACAAACATGCACGACGTTGCGCCTTAGCAATCGCTAAACCAACTCCGAGAGGTTATTCACCATGCCGGAGCACAATCAACCTGACCACGAAGGTCTATTCCTGCAAGCAATCGAAGAACAAGCAAGAATATGATAAAAGCAATCTGAATATTGCGAGTATATATGAAGTATTGATAAAGGTGGGGATCCGTAAGCGGTCTTGGTCTGGTCGTTGGACACAAACGAAGTACACGAAGTTGCAATGGCTAACTTTTAACTAAACAAATCCCAAGGAAAAGCTACTAGATGGATCTACTTATATAGGAGCAAGGGGTGGCGGCCAAGAATGTGGGAGGACGTCCCAAGGCAGCCTAAAACTAAATCTAGGTCGTACAAGGCCAATGGGCTCAAGTGGAGGTGATGTAACACCTTTGGACTTGTAGTTTGACTCGGATTCTGCTGCAGCATCAGATTGTTTCGTCCACAACTCAACGCTCCGGACGAATTTGAAGGTGATTCCAATTGGGTTGGAAAGTGCACGAAATCTAGTTTCCAACGAAAAAAGAATCACCCAATTCGGAGTCCGTATGAAAAACTTGTGTGCGTTTTGAGTCAGGTATGTCTGTGAAGTCCGAATCTGAATTCAGAACGTGAGAGACTTGGACTCTATTTTCTCTTGGGCCAAAAGTGACGTGAGAGAACTTTTTGGACAGCAAATAAACATCTCTTTTTTCCTTATCTTCATATGTGGATTGTACAAATGTCCCATACACCTGCAATTAGACAAAACACAAAAGTGTGTGAAGTATTTTTGTTCTGGATAACATAAATAGATTATTGAATAGTTTGCACTAGAAATCACCTGACAAATATGCATATATGCAATATTTTTGGTCATATCCAAGGTAGTCATGTCCTCATCAAATCCAGAGGAGACGAAGGAGATTATGCGTCAAGTACAAGAGCTTCTCGACAAAGGTTATATACGCGAATCCCTTAGTCCTTGTGCTGTTCCTATTATTCTACTGCCGAAAAAGGATGGTACATCACGTATGTGTGTGATGAGGACATGACTACCTTGGATATGACCAAAAATATTGCATATATGCATATTTGTCAGGTGATTTCTAGTGCAAACTATTCAATAATTTATTTATGTTATCCAGAACAAAAATACTTCACACACTTTTGTGTTTTGTCTAATTGCAGGTGTATGGGACATTTGTACAATCCACATATGAAGATAAGGAAGAAAGAGATGTTTATTTGCTGTCCAAAAAGTTCTCTCACGTCACTTTTGGCCCAAGAGAAGATAGAGTCCAAGTCTCTCACGTTCTGGATTCAGATTCGGACTGCACAGACATACCTGACTCAAAACGCACACAAGTTTTTCATACGGACTCCGAATTGGGTGATTCTTTTTTTGTTGGAAACTAGATTTCGTGCACTTTCCAACCCAATTGGAAGCACCTTCAAATTCGTCCGGAGCGTTGAGTTGTGGACGAAACAATCTGATGCTGCAGCAGAATCCGAGTCAAACTACAAGTCCAAAGGTGTTACATCACCTCCACTTGGGCCCATTGGCCTTGTACGACCTAGATTTAGTTTTAGGCTGCCTTGGGACGTCCTCCCACCTCCTTGGCCGCCACCCCTTGCTCCTATATAAGTAGATCCATCTAGTAGCTTTTTCCTTGGGGATTTGTTTAGTTAAAAGTTAGCCGTTGCAACTTCGTGTACTTCGTTTGTGTCCAACGACCAGACCAAGACCGCTTCCGGATCCCCACCATTATCAATACTTCATATAGATTTGCAATATTCAGATTGCTTTATCATATTCTTGCTCGTTCTTCGATTGCTTGCAGGAATAGACCTTCGTGGTCAGGCTGACCGTGCTTCCAGCATCACCAGTAACCTCAGGAGATTGGTTTAGCGATTGCTAAGGCGCAACGTCGTGCACGTTTGTAGTCGGATCGTCAAAGTCGTCTCCACCAAATCGATAGTTATCATCTCATCGAAAGATCGGGACACCCTCGCCTCTATCACCCTTTTGTTCTTGGCTTTCACACGGGCAAAATGATGAGGACATCAATACAATTGTTACACCCACAGCCCCTGCTGCTATACATACTGGACCAATTACTAGAGCTCATGCACGCCAACTAAATTACCAGGTACTTTCGTTTCTTGGTAATGATTCTAATGTTCATGAGAATATGATGCTGCCTAAATTGGATACATTTGTTTTGCTTACAAATGAAGGGCCTAGCTTGGAGAAGGATGAACATTGGAGCAAGAACAAGCATGGAGATGATGGCATGCGCAAGGGGAACAAGAACGGAGTTACAAGTGATGATTTCAGGACTTTGAAGCCACCATAATGGGTGCATGAAGCCTTGGACGAAATATACAAGATGCCACTTCATAAATTTCGTCCCGAGGCTATTTTAGGTGCTGCGTCACCTTATTATTGGGCCAGGCCCATGTAATTTCGAAATACATAAGTATAGGCTATTTTTAGAGTCCGTATGTGTGGGGAAACAAGAGATAGGGTTGATTTCGGACCCCACCACCAAGGGCCACGAAATTCCCCCCCTCTTCCTCCATATATACAGCCCTTAGGGCATCGTTTAGACTTTGGGTTTTGTTTAGATTAAAAGTTCGCCATAGCTGCAACTTCGCGTACTTCGTTTGTGTTCAACGACCAGACAAAGGCGTCACAGAACCCCACCTTGATCAATAAAGCTTTCATCTTATATTCGCAATATCCAGATTGCAATCTTAGTTTCTTGCTTGTTCTTCGTTTGCTCGCAGGAAACAGACCCTCGTGGTCAGGTTGATCGTGCTCCGGCGTGGTCAATAACCTCTCGGAGTTGGTTTAGCGATTGCTAAGGCGCGACGTCCTCGCACGTTCGTAGTCGGATCGTCAAAGTCGACTTCCACCAAAGCGAAATCCACCATCTCATCGAAAGACGGGACACCTTTGCCTCTATCATTGCTTCATGCGCCATGGGGAGGGGCCTGGCTCCCGACCCCTCTCCTGCAGCCCCCAGTGCGCCCTTCCTGGCGGAAGGGAGGCTGCCGAGCTAGGGCAGCCTTCCGCTGCAGTGACCTGGACTTCCTGCGACCCATGGTTTGCATAAGCTTGCTCCTGAGGAATTAGCGGTACTCGATAGCTGCTACCACTGGCACGGTTAGCGAGGCTTCCTTGAGGCTCCTGAAAGGGCTCGACTTCAGGCGTCTCTTCCTCCCAGCCTGGCCCGAGGAATGACCCGAGGTCTTCTTCAAGTGTGAATTCCCGGTCTACCATGTGGGGTACGTACGCCTCCGAGGCTGCCACCCCAAAGGCTTCGCTGTAGTGCCCCGTGTCCCACGCGGCTTGGCTCGAATCTCCGTCTTGGGGGTGATAGGGCGGCGGCCCGCCTGGGCCGTAGGCGGCGATGCGCATGCCCTCGCTCACCAGGGCCGGCGCTGGTGCCGCTCGACGCCCGGCGCTGATGGTAGAGCTGGTGTTGATGAAGCCTTGGGGTATGCCTGAGGGTGCATGGGCGTGGATGGGCCCGCCGTATGATCCGCCCGGGGCCGGAGGTAGAAGCTGGACGTGGAAAGGAGGCGCCCCTGAAGCTGCGGCATCCAGGAGCTCAGCAATGCTGTCCAGCAGCATGTCGCGGTCGCTCTCTTGCAGCATGCACCGTAGTAGTTTGCGAGCCACCGTGAGCGCGGCCTTCATGTTCGCCTGCTCCCGCCGGGTGTGCGGCGCCGTGGCCGCGGTGTGGCTTGAGGCCCTTGCTACTGATCGCACCTGCCGTGGAGCGAGGGCAGGTGGCGCTTGGCCGCGTCGCCTGCGCGCTGCAGCGTTCTGCGGAGCGCAGGCTGCCTGAGGCGCGGGGTTGAGATCACCTTGGGCAGGCGGCACGGCATGGGTAGGCCACGCAGCCCAGCGGTCGGCGTTGGCCGTCAGGTCGCCCGAAATGGATGTGACGAAGCAGTGGAATGCAGATCGGCGGAAAAGAGGATTTTGGCGCACACCTACTATCAGATGTTGGGTTCCGGTAGACCCTTAAGGTTCGAACTCTGAGGTGCGCACGAAGATCTCTCCCCTACCGATCTACGTCTGATTGCCTCATGAGATCTAAGATGAAAACGATGAACAACACGAGGGACACAAGATTTATACTGGTTCAGGCCACCCTTGTGGAGTAATACCCTACTCCACTGTGTGGTGTGGTGGGTTGCCTCTCGGGCTGATGACGAACAGTACAAGGGAAGAACAGCCTCGCGAGAGGTGTTCTTGAGCTGGTGCGATGAACTGCTTGGGTGAGTTCGATCGCCTCTCTCTCTCTCTCTCTCTCTCTCTCTCTCTAATGAGCACTCTCTTCCTCCCCCACTCTCGGTGGTGGCTAGTCTTATTTATAGAGGCCCTGGTCCTCTTCCCAAATATTGAGCGGGAAGGGCGCCAACAACGGCCATTTTGAAGGTGAACATCTAGTACAGGTTATCCTGACTAAAGTTGGTCTTCGGCTGCCAAAAGCACTGGTAGTGACGCCGTCTTGGGCTCCTTGCTGACCTCCGTCCTGCCGCTCCGCTGGTCTTTGTCTCGTTGCACTAAAATGGAAACCTTTGCCTGATGCCTTGATACTCCACGTCTATGCTTGGCCCCTTTGCATCAAAGAGGAAACAAGGACACTGCGCAGGCCGGCGCCCGCCTGGTCTCGATCGTCATGGCTTGCGTCATGAGCACCTCGCGAGGTACCCTGCCTTGATCTCTCTGCCTCCACGTGAGCCTGCCTGGCGAGGTCGTTGCTGAGGAAGCCTAGCGTCGTCCACCCCGCGAGGCTTGGCCCCTGGCGAGGGTGTTGAGTCTTGCGCTGATGAAGATGGGCCCTACTGGGCCACCACTTGAGCCACGCCGCAGGCCGCAGGCAGGCAAGTCTGGGGACCCCGTTCCTAGAACGCCGACACCTACCTGGCGCACCAATTGTCGGATATAGGGTTCCGACAAAACCCTTAAGGTTCGAACTCTGGGGTGCGCACGAAGATCTTCTCCCTATGGATCCACGCCCCAAAGCCTCGTCACAAATCTAAGCTACGCGATGAACAACACAAGGGACACAAGGTTTATACTAGTATGGGCCACCGTTGTGGTGTAATACCCTACTCTAGTGTGTGGTGTGGTGGATTACCTCTGGGGCTGATGATGAACAGTACAGAGGAAGAACATCATTGCGAGGGGTGTTCTTGAGCTGGTGCAGTGTTCTACTTGGGATGGATTCAATCCGCCTCTCGATGAGATGCCCTCCTACTGTGGTGGCTAGCTCTATATATAGGGGCCCTGTTCCTCTTCCCAAATATTGAGCGTGAAGGGAGCCAACAACGACCATTTTGAAGGGGGGCAGCTAGTACAAGTTTTCCTGACTAAAGTTGGTCTTCGACTGCCAAAGGCACTGGCGATGACGCTGTCTTGGGCTGCACAGTGACCTCCGTCCTGCCGCTCTGCTGGTCTTGGTCTCGTTGCACCGATATGGTAACCTTTGCTTGATGCCTCGGTACTCCACACCTGTGCCTGCCCCCTTTGCACCAAAGGGGAATCGAGGACACTGCACAGGCTGGCACCCGCCTGGTCTCGATCGTCATGGCTTGCGTCATGAGCACCTCGCGAGGTACTCCTTGCCTTGATCTCTCCACCTCCTCGCGAGCCTGCCTGGTGAGGCCGCCCCTAAGGAAGCCTTGCATTGTCCGCCCCGCGAAGCTTGGCCCCTCGCGAGGGTCTTAAGCTTTGGTCGATGTAGACGGGCCGTGCTGGGCCACCCCTTGAGCCACGCCGTAGGCCGCAGGCAGGCAAGTCTGGGGACCCCCGTTCCCAGAATGCCGATAGTTACTTTATATTTCCTGATTCATGATAACGGTTTATTATTCATGCTAGAATTGTATTGATCCTAAACATTAATACATGTGTGAATACATAAAAAAACATAGTGTCCCTAGTAAGCCTCTACTAGACTAGCTCGTTGATCAAAGATGGTTAAGGTTTCCTAACCATGGACATGAGTTGTCATTTGATAAAGGGATCACATCGTTAGGAGAATGATGTGATGGAAAAGACCCATCCGTTAGCTTAGCATAATGATCATTCAGTTTTATTGCTATTGCTTTCTTCATGTCAAATAGATATTCCTTCGACTATGAGATTATGCAACTCCCGGATACCGGAGGAATGCCTTATGTGCTATCAAACGTCACAACGTAACTGGGTGATTATAAATATGCTCTACAGGTATCTCCGAAGGTTTCTATTGAGTTGGCATAGATCAAGATTAGGATTTGTCACTTCGAGTATCGTAGAGGTATCTCTAGGCCCTCTCGGTAGTACACATCATAAGCTTGCAAGAAAACAACTAAGGAGTTGGTCACGAGATGATGTATTACGGAACGAGTAAAGAGACTTGACGATAACGAGATTGAACTAGGTATGAAGATACTGATGATCGAATCTCGGGCAAGTAACGTACCGATAAACAAAGGGAATTACGTATGTTGTCATAACAGTTCGACCAATAAATATCTTCGTAGAATATGTAGGAGCCAATATGAGCATCCAGGTTCCACTATTGGTTATTGACCGGATAGGTGTCTCGGTCATGTCTACATTGTTCTTGAACCCGTAGGGTCCGCACGCTTACCATTTGATGACGATATTGTATTATATGAGTTATGTAATTTGGTGACCGAATGTTGTTTGGAGTCCCGGATGAGATCACAAACATGATGAGGAGTCTTGAAATGGTCGAGAGGTAAAGATTGATATATATAGGACAACAGTATTCAGAAGGGTACTAGGTACATATCAGGAGGGTACCGGGTACATATCAGGTCACCGGAAGGCCGTACAAGGTGGAGAAGGAAATGGGGAGGAGAAAGGAAAGAAAGGGGATAGGATTCCCCTTCCTTTCCCCTCTCCCCTCATTCCTTCCCCTTTCAATATATATGGAAGGGGGTGCGTGCGGCTTGGGAGGAGCCCAAGTAGGATGCGGTCCCACTTGGGGCGCCTCCTAGCCTCTCCCCTCCCCCTCCCACCTATATATATGTGGGGGGCACCCCTAGCACACACCAGACAATTACCTAGCTGTGTGCGGCGCCGCCTCCATAGTTTACACCCCCGGTCATATTCTTAGGGTGCTTAGGCGAAGCCCTACGAGGATCACTTCACCATCGCCATCACCACGCCGTCGTGTTGATGGAACTCATCTACTACCTCGATGTCTTGCTGGATCAAGAAGACAAGGGACGTCATCGAGCTAAATGTGTGCAGAACTCGGAGGTGCTGTACGTTCGGTACTCGATCAGTGGATCGCGAAGAAAGTTCGACTACATCAACCGCGTTGTGAAATGCTTCCGCTTACGGTCTACGAGGGTACGTAGACACACTCTCCCTCTCGTTGCTATGCATCTCCATGGATTCATCATTGCGTGTGCGTAGAAATTTTTTGTTTTCCATGCAATGATTCCCATCACCTTGCTCGACTGTCTTATCGTCGTCTTGTTTTAGGATACCCATATAATGTGGCACCTCGTAGCCCGTCTCTATTACTGAAGGGAATTTCTCATGCTCGGCCGTCTTCTTTGAGGGGCTTCCGAAGATGGAAGTGTCGCCCTCGCTTGTAGGTGGTCACCTTGTACTTGATGATGTCGATGTAGGTGTACTCATGGGAAGTAGGCAAAGATGTCGTACGTCCAAAGGCGAAGATGCCTTGATAACACTTGGAGAAGATGCCGAAGTAGTGGTGGTGGTAGCCATAGCTTCCTCTTGGTGGTGCTCGTCTCACGGTCTTCTCTTGTGCTCATGAAGTTTGGTCGTAGCTTGATGTAGAGCTCGTTGTGACTTGCACGTCTCGAGCATCTTCATCTTGATGGTGTCGTTGTCGTGCTTGAGCTTTATGGCATGCTTTGTTGTCGTGCACATGTTGCTTGGAGGTGACTTGCCCTTCATGACGATGTTGATAATGGACCTGATGGTCGTCATCGCAAAGATGAGGACGTGGACGCATTGCACTTGCATCATTTGGGTGCTCTGAAGATGTTCGACTTGAGCGTCGCCGCCTTGAAGATGACAAAGGGGAAGAAGACTTGTAGTTGGCTATCATGTCTCATAGTTGATCCTTGAGCTCGTCCAACTTGGTGTCGATGTAGTCCCTTTACCTTGCTTCGGAGTGGCGGATGTCGATGGAGAGGTTCTCGATGTGCTCTCGCAAGGAAGATTGTGCACCTTGAATTCATCGTTGTAGTCCGAAGATGATGTAGTTGTCGTGGTCGCCGAAGACCGGAGATGATGTGTGATGACCCGCAAGTGTAGGGGATCAATCATAGTCCTTTCGATAACTAAGAGTGTTGAACCCAACATGGAGCAGAAGGAAATGAAAAGCGCTTTTCAGCAAGATATTTTTTGCAAGCACTGAAATTGTCGGAAACAGGTAGTTCGATAGCAAGATAATTTATAATGGACAAGTGACGATAACGGTAAATAAAGTGCAGCAAGGTATCCCAATCCTTTTTGTGGAAAAGGACATGCCAAAACGGTCTCTTGTACTAAGTAAAGTGTTCTTGAGGGAACACAACAATTTCATCTAGTCACTTTCATCATGTTGGTTTAATTCACATTCACTACTTTGATAACTTGATATGTGTGTGGACCAGGGCTTGGGTGTTGTTCTTACTTGAACAAGCCTCCCACTTATGATTAACCCCCTTGCAAGCATCCGCAACTACAAGAAAAGTATTACGATAAAATCTAACCATAACATTAGACATATGGATCCAAATCAGTCCCTTACGAAATAGCGCACAAACTAGGGTTTAAGCTTCTATCACTCTAGCAACCCATCATGTAATAACTACTCCACAATGCATTCCCTTAGGCCCAAAGATGGTGAACTGTCACGTAGTCGATGTTCACATACTCATAGATGATATTCATGCTCATGACCATAGGGGTATTAAATAGCATAATGGATCTGACATATAATCTTCCACCAAATACACCATATAGTAATCAACTACAAGATGTAATCAACACTACTAGTCACCCACAGGTACCAATCTGAGGTTCCGGTACAAAGATTGAACACAAGAGATGAACTAGGGTTTGAGATGAGATGGTGTTGTTGAATATGTCGATAGAGATTGGCGTCCCAAATATGAGAGGGTTGTTGGTGATGACGATGGCTTCGATTTCCCCATCCGGGAGGGGAGTTCCACCGGCGGAATCGCTCCACCAGAGGGCAAAAGTGCTACCGCCCAAGTTCTGCCTCGAGACGGCGGCGCTTCGTCCCGAAAGTCCTCCCCTTATTTTTTAGGTCAAAAGACCTTAAATACCAGAAGATGGGCACTGGAGGTGGGTTGGGCTGCCCACCACCCACCAGGGCATGTCTCGGGGGAATGGCCCACCCTGATGTCTTGTGGGCACCAGGTAGCCCCCCTTTGCTGGCTATTTGATCCAATATTTATTATATATTCCAAAATAATTCTCCATGAAATTTCAGCTCACTTGGAGATGTGCAGAATAGGTAACTTTGACATAGCTTTTTCACGTCCAGAATTCCAGCTGCCGGCATTCTCCCTCTTTTCGTAAACCTTGCATATTATGAGAGAAAAGGCATTAGAGTTACTCCATAAAGCATTAGTATGCATAGAAACATTATAAATAATAGTAGTAAAACATGATGCAAAATGGACGTATCAACCCCCCAAGCTTAGACCTCGCTTGTCCTCATGCGAAAGCACTACAAAAAAAATACAATTCTGTGATGATACGTGTTTGTCACAGTAGGTCATGTTTTCTGTCATGCATATCCATGACGATTTTATGACAGAATCAACATACTCATACATGTGCTGTCGTAGAAGTGTTCCATGACATTACCAAAATTATCATCACGGAAGTGTCCACTTCCATGACGATAAATCACGCGTCATAGAAGTGCTTTCGTCAAGGGTGACCGACACGTGGCATCCACCATAATGGAACGCCGTTACGCTATTGGGTCCGGTTTTGGATCTGATAACCTGTTAACAGCCCGGACTAATGGGGATTTTGCATGTGTAAAATCATCATTGGCTGGAGGAAACACGTGTCAGGTCCGCATTGGCATAGGTGTCAATCATCCAATGGGCGAGATGCGCCTATGATATGTTGACACGTGGACCGGCCCAAAAGTGGCCCATAAAGTTTAAATGGGTCAGCCCAACTAAAGGCCCACAAGATTTTGCGGACCATAATGGGCCGGCCCAGCTAAAGGCCCACGAGATTTTGCGGACCATAATGGGCTGGCCCAGCAAAAGGCCCACAAGATTTTGCAGGCCATAATGGGCCGGCCCAGGTAAAGGCCCACGAGATTTTTGCTGGCCATAATGGGTCGGCCTAGGGAAAAGGCCCACAAGATTTTTGTGGACCATAATGGGCCTGCCCAGCTAAAGACCCACGAGATTTCACTGATATTAATGGGCCGGCCCAGCTGTAAGCCCACAAGATTTTGAGGACCCTAGTAGGCCGGCCCATTAACTGGCTGCCATGTTTTGGGCCAAATACCGGCCCATATTTGATCTGATCCATTAATGGCCTGCCACGTTCCAGGCCTAATAATGGCCCATATGAGATCCGCCCCATTAAAAGCCTACCACATTTTGGGACAAATTATGGCCCAGATCAGGTCCGACCCTTTAAGAGGCTTTGGGCTAAATTATGGCCCATATCAGATTCGGCCCGTCAACTGGACGCTATGCTTTTGGGCCCACTTGCTAAAGGTCCATTTAGTAATTCGGCCTGATATTAGTTTCGGCCTGTTAAGGGCCCGTTTAACATTTTGGCCCTATATTAATTTCGGCCTGTTAAAAGTCCGCCATATAGTTGGGCCTAACTACGGCCTGGTTTGCATCTGGCCTGCTCGTAGCCGATAATCTGATTAGGCCGAGACAATTTTGGCTTGTTAAAAGCCCGTGATTTGATTGGCACAATCATGGGCCGGGTCCATTTTAGGCTGCTGCCGCCCGCAAGCTGTGCGACACGTTTCAGGCCCAACCTACTTCTCAGCCTCCTAAAAGCCCATTGAGTTTTCTTGTGAAAAGAGGACCGGCAGTTTACTCTGCCTATTAAAGGCCTGAATCTACTAGTGGTCCAGTTTATATTTAGGCCTTTTAACGGAACAAGAGGACGGGGCCCATGATGCGGATCATACATCGTGATTGCATGACGGCCCGATTATGTACCGTAATTTTATGGTTTGGCCGGTTTACTGCGAAGACAGGATATATATACAGTAAAATAACTGCAGCATCGTGAATAAGAAAAGACCTAGACTATACAATAAAGAAATTACGGCATATTACATCCACTGGGCATAAAAGTTCGCCACTATGAAAATAAAGCACAAGCAGACAACAGATTACATACACTGGGCATCAAAGATCGCCACCAGTGCAAATAAACACGTCGACAAAATAATATACAAAACCGACAGCACTTCAATAGAGTTCAAGAAAGTTTAACCCTGCCAGGGAGCTGCAGTGCAAGCAGCTGAGCAAGCTGATCAGACTGCGCTTGTTTAACACTTATATCCTCCTCACTCTTAAAGATAAACAAGCAAACAGATGGCAGGTTTTGCACATAGAAGTATCAGTGCTGACAATTCATCACATTTCTTACTGACGAATAAAGTGACACAGTTTAAAATTGCATTAACACAATATGGTATTGTTCAGGTCAAGACATGGCAGGAAATGACATTGTGAAGGAGTTGGCAGCTTCATGACACCACTGGATTACAGATCAAGAACTCATAAGTATCAATGGTTAGAGTGCTATCAATTTATCCCATTTCAGATTGGCAAATAAAGAGACGGTTTAAATAATAGTAGAATGAATGACATTATTCATAGTTAAGACACATCAGAATATGACACTGTGCTGTAGTGGGTAGGCTGGCCACACCACTGGATTACGGATCAAGAATAGAAGCATACATGCAGTGCAAAAGAAGATCACTTCCTCTGTATAGTTTAATTTACATGGTATGAAGAAGGAACTTGGTTGTACAACTGAAAACTTAAATTGAGAAGGACAAACTTTTGTTTATGAACTACATAATAAACTTAAAACATGCAATTTGATGCAAACACCAAAAATAAACAGCTGTTGCAGTCATGCCTAACCAAATATACACAACAAAATTTGAAGGCTTGAGAAGGACAAACTTACATTATGGGTGAAGACAGGCTCTATAAAGCCCTTGTCCATGCTGATGGGGGGGGGGGGCAATTCAAGAAGTTTACCACAGAATCTTCTTCATAAGCATTGCCTTTATTCTACATTTAGTTTAAGAGTAAATATAGATGTGATAATATAAGACAAAATGGAGAATATTTAAGATAAGATGAAGAGTGATGCAACATAACCAAGTAGCTATAAATGTAAGTACAGCGATACAGGCAAAAGGTACAACCAAGAGCAATGCACAACTAAACTTCTTCAGTACCATCGCTGTTATCCAACCTTATGGTAAGAGTAAATATAGATCTGATGTGTAGAAAATAGATGGCAAAGGAAAATAAGTTGTATAGTGATGGTACATGAACAACTACCTGTCAATATAAGTACACTGATAAAAGACAGCAGGTACTTACAAGAACAATGCAGAGCTAAAAAAATTCATTGGCATTGGATATATTCTACACTAATATAACCATTCATACAGATCAAATAATTTGGAGTGAACAGTTGATAAGCAAGCTATCATGCATACTGTTGTCACATAATGAACAAGGTATGTATGCAAGTACAGTGATATAGGACAACAGGTACTAACAAGAGCAAAGCAGCGGGCAGCATATTTGCGATATCCTGTCATTCTTTTCAAACCGGAATTCTTCTTCGAGCAGATTTCCTGCAAAAAAGATCCGTAAGGCACATGCAGAAAAGTAGAAGTTCAAATTGTCATGTGATATCATAGACAGTATCTCATCCTAGGAATGAGACCAGTGCATAAAAAGGTTTTTGCATTCAATGTCTTCTAAATTTAGCACATGAGACTTCACCAGAAATTCGTTTATATACTTGCCATCAAAGTGTGATTTCCTCAGGTAACACCGATACTGCTGCAATGCTTCCTTGAAAAGCATAAGCAAGCTTTGCTCGTCATGACTATCTAGATTGACCCTCGCCTACTTACAACAATGTAATGTAAATCATTGATGTGTTCAATCAACAGAAAACAGGAAAATAATCACCATGAATAATAGCATTTACACGTAAGTGGGACAGGAAGATGTGAAAATATTGTTTGTATTCACTATAATCTCCCCATGATGGGAATATATGCACATAGTCCCTAACAACAATGAAAGCATTGTCCTTTAAACTGGAAATAACTAGAATGGGGTTCCAATCTGCAGGAATTGGCCGTCTCTGCAGTTGGGATAGGTTTTCGGCCGGTGGACTTGCTATACTTTTTGCTGGAGTGGGATTTTTCTGTGGTACGACTGGTGCTATGGCAACTGAAATCGGTATACCTTTTGCTGGAGTGAAAGTCCTGTGTGGTGGGGCTAGTGGTGTGGCCAGTGAAGTATGGGTACAGTCTGCTGGAGTCAGTCCTACGTTTTGTGTCACTGGTTGTACAACCAATATAAGTGGGGTGCAGTCTGATTTCTCTGCCACCACCACATTTTTCAAGGACTTTGCTGGTGCTCCTTCATGTTCGGCAATCGCCCTCTTCCTTTTTGATGTCTGATGCACAAGAACAACATTTGAGTGGAAAAACATGGTATGATGACAGATGGAATATGTATTGATAATGGATGGGCATGGCATCTCGACATATATGATGAGTAAACTAAGCAGATGGTGGTGCAACAAAGTAGAAGAAATGCAAGACAACATATGCAAGATACGTGCAATCAATAAAACCTTGACAAATTAGAACAAACACCTTGATGGGTGAATAGGACAGGCCATCTGCCTTTGACTCCTCGAGGTTAGAATAGTCATTAGGATCATATTCTGAACAAGAATCAATAGGTGGGGAGCATATGAGTTTCATTGCATCGAGAATGGCACTCAATGCCTTGGTGCCAATTTTGTAAGTCATTGCAGTGTTTTGCTTCAAGAGTGGACTGCTGCTAGTGCGACACAAAGCAGCTACACAGATCATAGTGTAGATATAACGGGAAAACCGTAAGCATCATAGTAAAATCAGCAAAGTGGAACTTGCTGGAATATATGTGCTAGTATTGCCGGTACGGCTAGAAAGGCTTCGGATACCAGCTCTCTTTATCTGAAGGTGTGGTACTGTTAATATCAGTGTAACTCTCAAAGGCGACACAACTTCCCACATTTCCTTGCTATTCTTATAGGATTCAAGTGGGCAGGCCACTACAAATCCTATTCCTATGTTTACAAAATCATACGAATCAAAGAGGCCCGAAGAGTTCAAAGTGTCCACCACTACCGACCGTATAGACCTCTACACTGCAAATGTCCCTGCTCATCTTCACTACAAGGAACATGCAGTACTACTATCATACTCCCTCCATTCCAAAATATAAGTCTTTGTAGAGATTTCCACTATGGATCACATACAGATGTATCCAGATACATTTATAGTGTAGATTCACTCATTTTGCTCCATATGTAGTCCATGGTGGAATCTATACAAAGACTTGTATTTAGGAACGGAGAGAGTACTTATTAAATAAGAACGAAACAGGAACATGCTAAATAAGAGCAAGTAGATTTTGGATAATAAAATGTCCGTTGCGTAGTGCCCACACATGATGAACCAGAGTGCATTAAGAAAGCAACTCCATGTTGTCTCTCTATATGTGGTGCACGTGCTTTTCGAAAGTAAAATAGGAACATTAGCTGACCAACTAAATGTTATCTGTTTTAGTAATATCAGTATCATATCAGGTTCGTACTTGAGCAACAAGTTTGAATTATGAGTGGCACGTTGTTTAGCTTGATGGATTCAAGAGCAGTGCTAAGCAGGTACGATGACGATACTGAATTTAAAGGCATGTCTGCATGCAAGTCGCGTGCTTTTGTCATTTGGGTCAGTCGACCATTTCAGGCGGTTGGATGAAGATACTACATTTCCGAACCCTTCTTCTTCCTCGTCTCTGATTCTTCCCATATAGAACACCGCGCGGGCCACCGGCTGGACTACCGGACCCCACCACCTGTATTCGTCCACCACCCCCACCCCCACCCCCGCCCCCACCCGCATCGAGTTTTCTTCATTCGGCGTGGCCCCACCACCGCCCCCCACAACCACCGTCCCCATCCAAGCCCCTTCGTTCGCACTGGCAAACTCTCGCGAGCTCTGAAAAATCGACTGACCCAATTTTGAAATTTAGTCTACTGTGATTTAACTAGTGTGGAATATAAAAGGGGAAAACCATAAGCATTGGGAGTATAGTGTTGAGCGTGCCATGGCAGATCTGAAGGTGCAAACCAGACAAAGGCAACTTTGCAACCAATGTTTGCTTTCAACTAGCAAGTAAGTGATGGACAAGAAATCAGAGTAAAGCAGTGGGGATCTATTTTCTTTCTACGATAAATAAATTGAGCAGATATGAAAGAGTACCGCCTCTGGTGTGGTGCCGTGTATGCATCTGCTAAGAATTTGACGATGTTGCGGTAGCGATGGTTGTCGGCGGTGTGGAAGCAGATCTAGGAGGGTAGACAGTGGCGGTGGGGCGCGGTGGACTAGGCGGTCGTAGGAGCGGCACCGACAAGGTGGATGACGGCGGGGATGAAGCGAGAGGACGGGATGCAAGGATCCCGGTCCGAAGCCATGGATGAGAGAGGTCGATCTCTTGTAATGGATGGCAGCATCGGGGTATCAGCTCCGGCATGGTGGAGGAGGACGGTGGTGGATGGGGTGGCGGATGGAGGAGGCTGGGGTGGAGAGGGTGTTTTGGCGCCCACGGAGTACGGATGGGGAAATGGAGGTAGAGAGGAAGGGGGAACCATGTCTTCAGGGCGCGCTTGTCTCAAATGCAAGGAAATTTACAAACTTAGCCCCCGTTTCAAACTTCCTACATCACAGCAATATTAGTTGGTTGGGGATAGGATGGTAATCTCGCATACACCGAATATTTGCCAACAAGACATTGTTTTTGGCGCCCACCGTGTATGAATCGGGGAGGGAGTTGATTTCGGCCAAGGACACACTGTGTTTTGGCGCCCACCGTGTATGAATCCGGGTGAGAGGCGGTTATGTCATGTTTGAGTGAAATTACAAACCTACCCCTATCGAAACCTATAGAAATCGAGCAGATAGGCTTTGTGTGGTAGGGATAGGCAGTAGTAATTTCCATCTCACGGATTTTGGTTTCGGACGGTTACTGGAACTTTCCCCGCTTCGTTCAAATTTTGCAGAGTGCACGTTTACCGTGCAGCCTCAATTCGAATCCCGTTTGTATTCTATTTTTTTCCGGCAAGATCCATTTTCGATTGGAATAAAATTATATATACATCATTTTTTATGTATACTTTCAAAAGCACAACAAAGAATTCTGCTCCTTTATATGTGTAATATGATTTACAAATACAATGATCTCAAAATCATAAGGTTGAATTCAAAAAATTTAAACCAAATTATGTTCTACTAAAATGTATGGATCAGTAATATCTACATATTAAATAACATAGATGCGCGTGAATACATATGAGTATGCATGTTTGATAGATCAATTTTGGTTCGAGTATGGATTACATATCATCATCTCGAATCCAAATATTTGAATCCCTTTTATGTTCACTCCTTTCACGCCCATCTCTCTCGCATGCATGCTCCTTCATGTAGCTATCACTCTCTTTTCTCCAGCTCACCCGCACGCTCACTTCATGTTTCTCCTATCCTCGCAAACATGGTCTCTCGGCGTCTCCCTTGAGAAGTGTCACACTCTCCCTATCATTATACATTACACGGTTTTCATTATCTCTCACGTCTCTACTGTTCTTTGGTATCACTGGGTACTAAGCTTTCTTTTTCACCGCCACACACACAATCTCCACTCGTCTTTCACTTTGTCTTTCTCTCTATGGGATTCTCTCACACACCCTATATGTCTCTAGATATGACTCATACCACTAAAATTACTCTCTCTCTCCTGTAGACACAACATTTGTTGCGGTCTCCTTTTCGTCTCCATCGCAGACTGACATTATTCATTTGTTTACCAATCAGACAAACTCCCCCCTCTCTCTCACACACACAACTCCTGCTTCCACTCCCCTTCCCGACTACCTTCTCTCTCTCACACACACAAAACTCTCGCTTTCGCACCCGACTCGTATTTCTCTAACAAACATTTATCGACTAGCCTCTAGATAGGTTTATACACCTGCACACTCGTCCTTCCACTATAGCATACATGTCTGTCTCCCGCTCCTTGTATCAATGTAGATTTTTCTTCCCTTGTTGAGACACGCCCTCTTGATCGTGCACACACACTATCGCCTCATTTTAAGCTTATACCTCTCGCACACACACTCTTTGTGTCTTTGTCACACATGCACTCCATCCTCCTCCTCTCTTCCTCTCTCTCTCACACACATGAGCTTTTTGCAACAACTAGCAAGATGCCCATGCATTGCACGGAACAACAAGATGCATTTGTATGAGTAGTTTATCTTGTGGGAGAAAAGGATGAATGAGGGAAGGCCTTATTTGCAAATGTAGAGAGGGGTGTGGGTATATTTTTGCAAAATTGCCATAGTTTCCTTCCTATCCGTCAGATATAGATCGGATGGCCTATATTGCAGGATGGCAGGCACATGATCATCACTGACTATGCTTTTTATAAGAGTATCTCTACTCCTATAAAAATCACAGTTGGTGGTGATGGTGTGCCTGCCATCTATCATTTTTGACCGTCTGATATACATCCGACGCATAGGAGCAACTCCACTTCATGTTTGCAAAGAAACCACTCATTCTCTTCGTCCATCTCCATCCAGTCCCGCCTTATCCACTCAGCCAAGCAATCGACCCTTCTGGAAAAAAGTGGAATCAAAGCGGCAGTGGCCGCTGCCGCTCTGCACGCTACCAGCACCGTCCGCTCCCAACTCATCTCTGCCCCAATACGCAGCAGCCTCACCGCCCACCCCCACGCCCACACCCACATCCACCTTCCTCCCCCTACCGCGCCTCCTACAACGCCGACATCGGCAAGTACGCCGCCGGCGACGTCCGTCCACTAAGTCTGAACGTGTCTCCTGCCTACTCCTCCGATGCAGTAGACCAATGCCCAGCAGCCAGCACCTCTTCTCACCGCCATCTCCTCCTCCCCCTTCCCTTTCTCCTTTGATGCCTACGTTGACAAGTTCGCCGTCGGTGCTGTGCGTCCCCGGAGTCCGTGAGGACTCTCCTACTTCCTCATCCAAGGCTCTAATGTAGCAGTCCGACCGCCCACCACCTCCCCTCTCTCCTCGCCGACCTCCACATAAGCTGCTACCCACTATGCATCCTCGGCAACGGCGTCGCCACCTACTACTCCCTCCCAGCAGAAGCGCTCCACGGCCATCCCCTTCGAGTAAGCGTTGCTCCCCTAGGACCTCTATGTCGTCTGCAACTAGTCTCTCCTCCCACATAAGTCCTATGTTCCATTACTTGCACACCTTGTTATCCCCATCCCGATTGTAAGCCCTCAGCCCGACAGAAGAGATTTTTCTGAATTGATTGAAGTACTCGATCATGTTTGGGGTCAAATAACAGTATCCAATCTACTACATGGTCTATCAATATAAGTTTGGTAATTTCTGCATCTTTTCTGTCCAGGCCTTTGAATTGTAACTATATCTCCAGAAGAGCACCAGCCGGCACACAAAGGCCGCTTTGATCTATTTCAGTTATGTAGTTCATCTGTTACAACTTACAAGTGCACCTAAGACAAAAAACACCAAGTGATTTTGACATTAACTCCAGGTGAATATCTCGGCTTGCAATGCTTCATCTCTTGGGGTTCTCACAGTTTTCTTCCTGAGCACTTGGTGGAGCTGTACCTTCTAGCTAGTTCACTGTCCATGCTTGCACGGACTTCTCCTTCAGGGTGTGCTTCAAGAAGGTCTGGGGGTACTCCATGCAGCCCCTGAAAACCCAATTAAATTGGATGTTCATGGAGTCAGTACGGTCTAATCCGCCAAACTTTGCTGCTAGGTATTTCATCTGGT
Source organism: Triticum dicoccoides (assembly GCF_002162155.2). Taxonomy (NCBI): domain Eukaryota; kingdom Viridiplantae; phylum Streptophyta; class Magnoliopsida; order Poales; family Poaceae; genus Triticum; species Triticum dicoccoides. The sequence goes on from NC_041381.1 coordinate 277,041,483, forward strand.
GTGTTTTTGGTGATTTTTGGAGCGGAGAACGAGTTACAAGTTTGATTCAGAATCACATGCTCTGTTCCTTTCAAACTTCCCTACATGTGTAGTACTACACTACCATGTTTCTCTCATTGCATAGAGTGCGGTTAGCTAGCTACTGATTGTAAAAAATCATTGGTTCATATCTATGCAGTTTGTTTAGTTTGGCCCAGACAACCATAAGTTTTTGAGCATATTCTTCATAAAGCCATGCTCATAGTTTTGATGGTAAATGTTACAAGTTACAGATTTAAGTCTATTTCTAATACAAAATGTGACATCATGTTTTATCTTCTCAAATTATGTTCGATTATGCATGAGTCTATGTTGATAATTAACCTATGATGCCTGCTTTCAGTTACCAATTAAACACAAGTCAGGCCCGTTTTCTGTGCTAGTGTTAGGCCCTTTTTCTGTGCTGCCCATGGAGGCTACCAGTGGCAGGACCCCCATGAGTATGCCCAGATGTTGCAGGCGCAGAGGATTTCTGCCGGTAGCGAACTACTCCTTCGCGGTGGATCCGATGCCAAACTGCCAATAGAAGACGGGCATGTATGTGTGTCATGGATTCTTTTTAAGTTTACTTCCTATTCGGTTAGGTGCATATTTCGCAAGATAAGCTCGTTTTAATGTGTCTCTGATGTTGATTGTGATTTTTCCTACGGATTTTAGGATAGAAGGCAGCTTCGTAGAGGGTTAATGGTGAGCATGGTGAGGCCATTGCATCTATTCTTCTATTAGTTTGTTTCAAATAAATCAAACTAATTTATCTTAGTATATGCCTGCAAAGAAATTATTCATGTTGCGGGCTTTAGTGAAGACTACTGATCTAGAACTGGATGTATGTTCATGAACAATTTTCTATTGCTGTGACTGACCGGCTTATCTCTGTAATTTTCGGCAAACTTCATGTCACCATGCGACTAATGTTTTTGCTCAAAATTCTTTTCTATTTGTGTGGTACCAAACTTCCAATAGAAAATGATATGTCTTGTTGAACAACACCACAATTGCATTGTTGTGTGTTATTTAGGGTTGTCCCAGTTGCATAAAACCTGGATGAACACTAATTGAATAGCTTGTTTCTTCTTGGTTGAATGTGATAATATGTACTATTTGAGATGGCTCGATGTGCGAGTGGTTTGGGAGATCTTGTGTGAGCGTAGTCATTGCATCTTTCACAATTTGGAGTTATCGGCTGTGACACTCGCACTCCTTGAAAATACAACACAAATGTGTAAGGACGCTGACGCATGGCGCATATTTTGCATAATAGTCTTGCTGATAGTGAGCCCAAATCATTTTGTTTGTACTTGTATATACTCTCTTATGGATGCAAGTTTTGTACTGATGCCCTATACAAACTTTGTGGTTTCCTGCAGCTTGCAGTATTGGGCAAGTTCTGGATAGAGTGACCAATGAGAAAGGTGAGTAGAGAAAACAAGAAGTCTTTTGGCAAGGCGAAGATGGAGAAGGAAATGTTTGGCTTCGATGACACGGTTTAGTTTGTTCATGCTTAATATGTACACATCAACAATATAATATCGCTTCTTTAGTGTCTATAGCAACATATGTGTTCTCCACTATAACTTAAATCCACCTAGATGAAAAAGGAAATATTTGGCTTTGATTACACGGTTTATCGATTGGATACCATATGCTTGATCATGCTTAATATGTACACATCAACTATAACATTGTTCAATCAATGTGCCAGTATTTTTTATTCTCTATATAGCAACATATAAGTTCCTCACTATAACTTAAATCTATGAATCTTGTGTGACCCGTAGCGTAGCACGGGCACCCTACTAGTAGGGATAAAAAATAGAGTTAGTGATGATGGTGGGCCTACCATCCTGCAATATAGGCCGACCGATTTACATTTGATGGATAGGAAGGAAATTATGGCAATTTACCCGCACTCCTCTCCACATTTGCAGATAAGGCCTTCCCTCGTTCATCCTTTTCTCCCAAAAGATCTTGATGTTCCGTGCAACGCACGGGCATCTTGCTAGTAAGAGTAGACATTAGACATATACCACTTCTCGAATCTTGAAACCAACAACATTCGCCCCTTATCTCATCAAAACCGCCAAAGGAATATATTTTGAGTGAAACATAACATATTTTTAGTGATATACATATTTCAAAACTAGACTTTTTTTATATCAAATCGGTGAATACGTATTAATCTACTTTGATAGTGTGGCAACGCATTGGCACATTTCTAGTAGTTATTATAATTTTTTGGACACCAGACAAATGGTGGAGTACATATACGAAGAGAAGAGGCACACACACGCAGTCGGTCTCTCTCTCTCTCGCACACATGAGTGTTACGTAAAGGCAACGTTAACAAATAAACCCTAAAACCCTAGGTGCATGACTGATGCATTCGCGGGCACCGGGTACGTGGTGGAGCGCACCTTTATAGGAATAGTCAGCTCGCATGATAATTTGATCCGTAGGAGTTGATGGTCGGGACCACAGGTGAACGACTTGGAGGCGGTGGCTCGCTAGTTGCCACAGATCGAGTAGCCACATTTAAAATATCATTTTTTAGCGGGGTTAAGAGTTCCGATTTTCAATGGCGCGTTATAAGTACTAAGTAGTTTTTAGAATGATTGGTATGGAGCGAAAATGGAATTCATAGTTCTACGTACCTCCTTGGCGTATGGTTGTATGGGTTTATGTTGCGAGATGTTGAACCTGGTAGTTCTAGGGTAAATACTATGGTTTAGATTTAGATGTTGGTTTTCAGTAATGAAAATCGGAAGGGGGAAACCCTTATTTTATTAAAAAAACTACTACCTCCGTTCTGGTTTACTAGTCCCCATCGTATTTTGGGTCAAAGTTTGTCCATGAATTTTACTTGTAAAATGTGAATGGAAAATGAGATTTTGTTATACCCAAACAAAAAAGGATTGGAGGGAGTGATTGCTCTGACACGGACGCGACCTCTCATAGCGCAGGCATTGAACTGGCGCGCCGACCAAGAGGGCCCCACTCGTTGCAGGCCCGGCTGAACATGCCTCCTCGCCGCATGCAACCGGCTTCAGACTGCCCCGCCTGCCTTCATTGAACCCGCGCGTGTGCCAGCAACACATCTTTCCGTGAGCCGGCCGGCATTTTAGAACACAAAAAATGACCAAAATATAATTAATTACGCATGGTCTTAACTTGTTATGCTCGCACACATAGCAGGAACTAGAGGTTTTTCTTTATTTATAACTCTACTCACATTTTTTGGCTTTGAAATGAATCATGGTTGTGGACATTATTTATGAATGTGCAGATATCTATGAACATTCATTTGATGTGGAAGTTGAACTTGGAATGTCGGGCTTGCACGTGAACTATACCATGTCCAATGCTTCGTCTGTTATTTTTTGGAAAGTAATTGTTGTTATTACATGACCCCAAAAAAAATGTGTGCCACATCAGTAGATGCACGGACATCACAACAGGCATGCTGACTGGATAAACATTTGAACCTAGCTATTATGAAGGAAATTTTGTATTGACAACAGTTTTAGATAGCAGGAGACACCTAGCCTGCTCTGCCTCTGCTAGCTTATTTATCGCTTCTTCCATATCTTCTTTGGCTTGGGTGAAGAGAGCATCTGATTGCTCTTTTCACTTCTTCAGGAACTCAGCTACATTCTCAAGGGCTGCTGCACGCTTTCTTTCAGCCTTTACTAGAGCCACGAGGAGACAAACAGCTGACGACTCCACCTGGCTTGTGTGTAATCCAATATCATCTGGGAAATTGCACCTTGTGTCTAATCCAACATCATTAGGGAACTGGCACCTTGTGTGTAATCCAGCCTCATTTTGGAAACGTGATCTCGAGGTTGACCATACTTCCCTTCTCACAGGAACTGCATCCTGACATGAAGTTACTTCTTTTTTAGATCAATACTCAGAGCAACCCAGATCCATTTAGTAGAAGCCAAATAAACAGAACTCGGAAAAGTGAATTCAAAAGGAAAAGTTATAAAAACAGACTACAAGGTGAGAACACCCACTTCCTACATCCAGCTAAAAACGAAAACATTAGGGCGATTAAGACTCTTCTTATTACACATCGAACAACACGAGGCTTAAGAGAAACAGAAACTACAACATATACACATCGAAGAACGCGAGGCTAAGCGGAAGTAATTGAGAGGGTGTTACTTACCAAAGCTCGTTTTACAGGTTCGGTGTAGCTCCTCTTTAACTTCCACGCTCCTTGAAGATGTCCCCAATATCCCGTGTTTGGTCTTCATTGCTCCTCTGCATGTCCGCACTCATAGTTTTAAAATCTCAACATGGCAAGAAAAATATACTACTAGTAAAACTCACGCATCTTGTGGGCAACATTAAAGCACTCGTCTACCATGTTAGAGCATCTCCAACAGAATCGCAACGTGCGGCGCTTTAAAAAGCGTTTACAGTGCTGAGATAGAGAAGTAGAGATAGAGAGTAGAGACTAGAGAGTAGATGATAGTTCTCATTATAGATAGATAAAAAAATAGATAATTCAACTACTCCTCGTTGTCCGACTCCTCCTCGGTGATGTCCTCCTCTGACGTCTGACTGTAGGCGTGAAGATACCGATCATCGTTGGATTCCCAGGGCGATGGTGATCCTAGCCTCATGTTTAATTGAGAGTACTCTTTTCGCCTATGCTTGTCCTCGCGATAGGCGGCTCGCTCCGCCCTCCTCTTATCCCTCTCCGCCCTCCTCTGCGCTTAGAACTCGCGCTCGTTGATGATATCCTGTGGGAAGCGTTGGCGCCATAGCGCCATGGCTTCCTCGTCCATCTCGGTGATGCCGAGAAAGTGCTCCCATCTCCGGTTGTCACGATGATCCTCGTCGGTGATAAGCCGCGGCAGAGGCGCGAGCTCCTGCGCCCACTCCCGCGTCGGCACGTTGGGGAAGTTCAATGTTCTATGAGGCCACCGGAGGCGCCACGCCGCCGCGTCGTACGCGTGGGCGGCCTCGTTGGCGGTGTTGAAATTGCCGAGGCCGAGGCGCATCCCGCGTTACTGGATCTCAACAGAGAAGCCCCTGGAGGGGCGCGCGCGGACGCCGCGGTATCCCCAAGTTTCCCGGCGATGCAGCGGCGGCGAGGCGAGAAAGAGTAGGGAGAGAGCGGTGGCGACGCATAGAGCAGAGAGAGAGTGGTGGCAAGGCACAGAGCAGTGGGAGGGCATTGGATTTTATAAAGTGCGTCGGACGCTGCGCGCCAAAACTAGCGCAAGCCCGACCGCCTTTTACCGCGCGCGCGATTCTTTCCTGACGTCTCTGCTATCTCTACTCTCTTCTCTACTGTTATATTTATTTTATATTTAATATTTATCTCTACTTCTCTACTCTCTAATTTTTTTCTCTATTGTTATAAAAAACAGAGTTGGTGATGATGGTGTGCCTGCCATCCTGCAATATAGGCCGTCCGATTTATATCTGACAGATAGGAAGGAGACAATGGCAATTTTGCAAAAATATACCCACACCCCTCTCCAGATTTGCAAATAAGGCCTTCCCTCGTTCATCTTTTTCTCCCACAAGATAAAATACTCATACAAATGCATCTTGATGCGTGCAACGCATGGGCATCTTGCTAGTTCTAAAAAACTTTCCATCATTTGCCACACTACTGGTTGCAGATGAAAAACCTACCCAAGCACAGCGCGATACAGGAGCGACGCACAGTTACAAGCTGATATTCTGTTGGACAATGGAGGCTATAACTAATTAGTTTTACGGGAACAATAGCACCTAGAAAATTTGAAGGGTAGGTATGAACAAAATTGGAACTGCGCATGTACTGCTAAGTGATTCAATACACAAATTACCAATCGAGGAGGAGAACGATGGTTGCGGCGGCCCTTGTGAATCATGGTCGGCAACGGGAGTCAGTTCATTATCCATGATGGTGGTGCTTCTGCGCTTGGCGTCGGCTTCCAGGAAGCATATCCGAGACCGTGGAAGACGGTGCCGAGGAAGAGGCTCCGTGTACAACAACGACGGTGGACCAGCTGCAGTGCGGTGTACGAGGTCGTCGATGAGGCAGATGCGCTGCGGTGGACGAGTGCGCCAGTGTAGAAGGGGAGCAGCATGAAGGTTGCGATGTTGTGGAGAAGTCTATTTTGCGGTGGGGATAGAAAATGGGGAGTATTCAGGTGTACTACTCTGGGTGCCGGGGTGGGGTTGGCGGGGTAGGGTGAACCTGAAGTTACGAAAAACAGCCCCCTACCAAGTGTTATCCGTAGGCCTGTTCCGAAGGCTATGATGGTAACTTCCCACTGCTCGAATAATTTTCCCGCCAACCTCAAATTTTTGTGACACTAAACTCCCCGTGTGGCGTGTTGGGTGATTCGGCTAAGCAACTAGCGAGTAGTACTAGTAAACTCTGCATATTAGGTTTGACCGAAGTCAAACTTCCTAAAGTTTGACCAAGTTTATAGAAAAATATAAACATTTAGCATAACAAATATGTATGATGTGAAAGTACATTCAATAATGAATCTAAAGGTATTTATTTGTTATTGTATATGTTAATATTTTTTTATAAACTTTCTGGGAGTATACAAAACTTGACTTTGACCCATGCTAATACGCGGACTTAAATAAAAATGGAGGGAGTACACATCTGTTTTCTTAGTTTGTAGTGAATTAATCATTTGTTGAAATTGTGAAATAAATATATTAGGCTACTGACTTCAAATATAATGGTCTATACAATTCAATAGTTACAATCATTGTCGAATTCCAAGATGTGTACAAGGTCTATAGTACTTCACAACATGCTCAAACTCACATAATCCCAGTCAAATGAGAATCTAAATGCATTTCATAGTTATTACTTTGTAGGATGTAACAAAACCAACCATAACTCTACATCATCCATTATAAAAGCAACATTTTGAACATATCCCAATGTGTGAATGAAACGTGAAGAGAGAGCTTGCGAAGATGGAGCAGATAGGGTGGGAAAGATTGTATGTATGTGGATGAGAGAGTAGGAGACAAACCTAACCAGAGAGAGAGAGAAAGAGATAGAGAGAGAAAGAGAGAGGAAGGAGTTAGGTTTGTGAGAAAGATGGAGACATGTAATATACGTGAGATGCGTGTGCATCTGGATTCTGTACACGTGGAAGGAGAAGAGACAACATGTTTGATGAGAGAGCTGGAAAAACATGGACGAGAGGGGAAGGATCTCGTGGGTCGAGGGATTGATAATTTTGTGCGGGGGAGAGAGGGATTGGTAATTTTGAGCGAGAGAGAGAGAGGGTGGGGGGAGGAGTCAGTCAGCCGTCGTCACATTATCCTACTTCCAAATGGCCCCGCAATCTCTAGCGCAGTGTGGTCGCCGTCTTCGATCTCCTCGATGCCTTCTTTGAAGATTGAGGTGTTGTGCATGCTGGGGTGCAGAGAAGCACAAATAAGAGTGGTCGCCATATAACCTTGGATGGGGATGAATTGTGTGCCCGGGGGAGGGAGTGTGTGTGTGCTGTGCTGTGTGTGTGTGTGTCTGTGTGTGTGTGTGTGTGTGTGTGTGTGTGTGTGTGAGAGATATTGAGAGAAAACAAACCTAAGGAGAGAAATGTGTGTGTATGTGACGGAAAGCTACATGCTAAACAGGGTATTCACGAAGAGATTGTGCGTGCGAGATAGAGAGCGATGTGCGGGCCTTGAGGTGGTCAAGGGCCGGGTGAGGGTGTCAAAATGTGCGCGTCGATGCATGTTACATGCGATCGTGCGAGTGATGGATGAATCAAGAGAGATGGCTATTGTGTTACGGATGCTCCTCTCTCTCTCTCTCACTCACTCACACACACACACACACACAAGTAAAACAGAAGACCGTTCTCTCATGTATACACAATGTATTGGCATCTGTCTATGTCTCAATCATGCATGATCATTTGCACATTCACACGTCTCTATGTCTCTATCACACGCACACCGTCTCCACATTGCCCTTCCGCCAAAACACACATATGGACACATACACACGTTCTCTCTCAGTCAAACACACAAAATCAATATTAAAAAAACTAGGGCGCACCTAAAACGTCTAAATCCAAATAATCACAAACTGGAGCTAAATTCAAATATGTGGAAATATTGTAGCGTCAAGAACTTTTCCAAGAAAAAAAAGTTATGTAATATTCGGGGATTGTTTTCACACACACAAAAAGGTTCGGTGGATGTCCTTTGAGCGCGACACAGTGACGCACCGTTCGATCGACCGCGCGGCCGTGGTTCACGTGCTTGCACAAGATTCCGTATCGTGGTTGTGGTAACTAGTAAAAGCGCTGCCTAAGTCTACTATTTACGTGTACTAGTACGGTTTTCTTTTAAGTTTGACCAACCCTATATAAAACTAAACTAAGCTCCCATACATGCACTCATCAATTGCCGCCACCGCCATTGCACATGCCGGGGCCCGCCTGCTCCAGTCAACAATTTCTCGCCCATCACCGCTTTGTTGCCGCCATCCCTGTGCCATGAAGCCGAAGGCTCGCCCGCTCACGTCGTCTGCAGTCCCTCCTCGCGATGCCGCCGCTGCCAAGCACATGAGCAGCTGGTGGAGCCGCGTCTATGCACGCAGCGTACAAAGAGAAGGACGAGCGCGTGCTCCAGCATGCCGACGAGGAGGAACTAGCATGTCATTGTCGTCTCCGCCAGTGCGGAGGAGGCGCGCAGGGTGGTTGTCGCAGCGGAAACCGGTCGCGCGCGCGTCGAGCCCACAAACCGGATGCGAACGCGGAATCTACCTTCGAGACCTTGAATGCCACGTGGATCCTGCAATCTGAAGGAGCAATTTGGGTCAGTCGACTCTTGTGAGCCGTTTGATGCAACATGGATGGCTAGAAGGGCTTCTTCAACCTCCGAAATTGATGCACGGTTCATCTTCTCAGCCCACCACATGCCTAACCATCTGCCGCCGCTGCCCCACCCTCCCCTGAACCGCCTACCACCGCCATGCTCCCCCCACCCCCGCCATCCGTTTAACCCCGGGCACAATCCATTTTTTTGCGGCGAACTGTGTTCCACACCGCACCCTGCCGCCCTAATATAGATACTAGGGTAGCTTCTCTGCCGTCTTCTTCCTTCGCTCCGTCGAACTTCTTTCACAAATTGACTGATCCAAATTATACTACTAGTACGAACATATTAAGTACAGTAGGAACATGAAGATATGAGCAGTACTACCAACTGCAACAAGAACAGTAGTAAGACATAGTACTAGTACTACTATACGTACTAAAGAGTTCAAATAATGATAAAGAACATAAACATAGTTCTGCTGGGGCCTCAGCACAACACACCCTTGAAAATAAACTAAGCAACTAGTCTGCTTGACACTGCAGTAGAACCAGCATGAGCGACGGCACTGCCACCTACTCGGAGTTTGAGTCCACGTCCTCGACTTCATCCTCGTCCCTCTTCCTCTTCCTCTTCGCTGACGCTTCTTTGCTTGAACTGGACACTGGGCTCTGCTTCTTCATCCAACCCTTGTAGATATTTAAACAAAGGTAGGCATCCATTGCTGAGTACAGGATGTGATCTTCATCTAATGTCTTCGACTCCCATGCATGATGACGCTCGTGGTGAGGTTTCTTCAGTTTAGAATACGAAGGATCAATCATGGCTGCTGCCAGGGTCAACATTGAAGGCTGAGAGGACGACACCAGGCTTGCCTTATGGAGATCGAAGGGCTGTCCTACAACAAGGCCTATCTGACCCACGACATCCCTGTCCTTCCTAAAGTCTACAGTAACGAATTTCACTCTTTCGTCCTTGAGGAAGTTCTTAAAATCCTGGCACTCAATGTCGGTATGGCATATGTGGTAGACCAAGCACACGTTATGTACGCAAACCTCGATCACGGTAGGCTTCTTCTTCTCTGCCTCATTTAGAATCTTCTCTCTTTCTAGGACTATGGTGTACTCAACATCTAGCCCAGCGACCCACTCATCCGTTGAATTGTTGAACATGCATAGGAAGCGAGCAAGGCATGCTTTCACCGTCACGGATCCACGTGTGTAGATGACTATGAACTCATTGCCGATGATGGCTCTAACCTGGTACTCAGTGGTGACCATGGAGATTTGGGAGGCCATGGATATTGGAGGAGGTTTAGGAGAAGTTGAACTGGTGTAATGTGAAAGGACGGGACGACTGGGAGCAAAATGTTGTAAGGTACTGTACTAGTAGAAGACGGGGATGAGTAGGGCGTGCGAACGGTGTGGGGTTGCTGGCTTGTCGGTTGGATAAACGACTACAAGCCCCGAAAGAGTTCTTGAGAACTATGCGGGACCCACTAGATGTCATGTCTACTAGACCCATATCATAGGCCTGATGGTATAGCCTCTGCCTATTCGGACGCCATGCCGGTGCGTGGATGTAACTTCACTTAATTCTGTCAACCGTCGCACTTCCCATGACCGTCGCGCCCTTTGAGACTTCGACCGGCTATAAATGAGCAATTTTTTTGCCTACTCCGCATGCATGATACTCCCCCTGGTCCTTTTTACTTCCATCAACCGTTTGCAAACTGTTTGACCAAATTTATATTAAAAATATCAATATCTACAATACTAATTATAATGAGTATAAGAACTACATTTTATAATGAGTATAAAAATATTGATTTGACATTGTGAATGTTGATACATTTTTCTATAAGTTTGGTCAAAGTAGAGGTACATTGACTTCAGACAAAACTTAAATGCACAATGCAGACTAGTTCCTCCGTCCAGGTGTGTGCCATGTCCTATCTTGTCATCACAACAAGGTTAGCTATTAGAGTACTACTACCTCCCTTCTAGTTTAAAGGGATCGATTCAAAATTTTAACCTACTCTTAGCAAGATAGAGGCGGTGGAATAGTTTTTGTAGTCTGCAAAAGTACTCAACTAATGTTGTCGCTCTTCACAAAAAAATGTGTTTACCAATGCATGCATGAACACTAGTTACTCTACCCCCCCTCTCTTCTTTAATTCTTGGCCACATCAGCATGTTTGCTATTCCCGTGTGCATGATACCAGCTAAGATACCACCATTATGGCCAGCCTTAATCATCGCATGCAATAATTTAGTGCACCTTGAAATATGAACATGTGTGGGGCGTGTATGTTTTTAATGACTTTAGACTATACCTAGCACGGCATGCAAGATGACTTATTATGCACCGTTCCCTATACCTGCAGGAAGCCCGTTCATCTCCAAATCTTTTCCTCCCCATGTGTGGAAACAATATGCCTGCCAGATTCTCCTTCTCCCTCCGGCGGTCCCACCACTCCACCCCGTGTGGAAAAAATCTGCATGCATGACTCTCCTCCCCCCGCGCTCATCCAATCCGTTGTGACTAGCAATATTTCCGGTGGGGGTTGGATGAACAGGACCCCATGGTAGTAGAGGCCGTTGCCGGTGGATGAACAGGACCCCAATTGAGCTGGTTGGGGGTGGATGGACAGGACCCCGTGGAGGGCTAGTTGACCAGTAGCCGGTGGAGGGCTGGATGAAAAGTAGCCCATGGAGGGCTGGTTGAATAGTAGCCAACGGAGGCTGGATGAACAGGAGCCCGTGGATGAACAATAGCTGGTGGAGGAAGGAGGGAGACGTCGTGGATGAACATTCGTAGGTGGAGGCTATAAGAGGTCGACGGTGGATGAACAATAGCCCGTGGAGGCTGGAGCGAGGCAGTAGATGGTGGATGAACAGTAGCCCTTGGAGTCCCGTTTTGTGGTACGCACAACCCTCCTGATGAACAAGACCCTCGTTTCGTCCTTAGGAGGTCGAAGAGAAGTCTGTTTCCTCCGTTTTGCAGTACGCCACGCACCTCCCGATGAATAGGACCCCGTTTCGACCATAGGAGTTCGAAAAGAAGTTTGTTTCCTCCGCTTTGCGGTACGCCAGACCCCTACGGTCGAACATAAGGCCTTTCCTCCGTTCTGCAGTACGCCAGGCCTCATTTTGGCTGTTCTGTCCAAGCCGGTTGGCTTCCGATGAATAGGACGCATTCCATTGCCTCCCGATGAACACGACACAGTTCGTTCTGACCCAGCCGGTTGGTTGCCACTGAACAGGACATCATCGCTGCCCTCCGCTGCCTCTCCATGTACATGAGCCCTGGCCGTACGTATGCGCGAGTAGGCATTCGAGACCCCACCCATATGTACGTACGTGGCCGTATTTACTTTCTTGCACCCATGTTGTACGTACGTGTACACGATATATATGGGATGGGATGACATGCTACTTCCGCGCCTCTACTATGACACATGCCCTTCCTTACTTGGCGACGGTTCATTGTTGCAGCCTGCAGACAAACCGACCAACCAGTATGTACGTACATGTTCGCGACCAGACAAACAACCCTACGTACGGTTCGACCGGGTGGGTCCCAGCTGTCAGGGAGGTAAGGAGGCACTTCCTTGCGTGCGAATATATAGCTGGTGCGTCCCAGCTATCATAGGGAGAATCATATTTTTTGGTCATAATATGGATGCACTTCCTTGCGTGTGAAGAAGTAGCTGGTGGGTACCAGCAGTCAGGGGAAACATTTTTTCACAAAATACGGTGGCCCGTCTGGTGGGTCCGTGCTGTTAGGTTGAGGAATCATTATTTTGCGCGTAATAAGGAGGCACTTCCTTGCTGCGGCTATGGACCCAGCTGTCAGCCTCTCCACGTACAATACTCTTCTGATGGAAGTCCTTCCTTGACCACATTGACCACGCCGCACCGAGAGCACCAAGGCGGTAGGAAGGGGACGATGCGGAGCCGGGGAAGACATGGCAGCGGATGCCCACGCGGGGAGGAGTACGAGGGTTGACTGGTTCGGCTGTGGTGTGAGGCTGCAGTCGCCGCAGAATAACAGGGGTTATGGGTGTCTAGAGGGATGGCCTTGCCAGAGGCTGGAGTAGTGTGGGGCGATCAGGCCTGCGCGGCAGCAGAGCCGGCCACGGGAGGCAGGAGCAGGCGGCATGACTGGTGTTGGTTTGGGCGGCTGGAGCAATAAGACCAGAGGTTGAAGAAGCACTACGGCTATTGGATGGACATCGTACGGTCTCTGGAGCTATAATCTTTCATATTGACTAAGTTTACAAAGCCCTCCGTCTATGTCAACTTAGTAGGCCCACAAGTCAGCCTCCCACTATGGTGGGTCCCAGCTAATAGGGGGAGTGTTTGTTTTTTATGCGTAATAACAAGGCACTTCCTTGAGTGCGAAGATATAGCTGGTGGGTTCGAGCTATCAGCGGGAGGAACTTTTTTTCGCAAAATATAGAGGCCCTTCCAATGGATCCCAGCTGTCAGGTGGAGGAATCATTATTTTGCGCGTAATAAGGAGGCACTTCCTTGTGTGCAGCCATGGACCCAATTGTCAGCCTCTCCATGTACAGTCCTCTTCCGATGGATGTTGATTGTTGACCATGTTGACCACGCCGCCAAGAGTACCAGGGCAATGGACGACGATGAGGCCCCAGATTGGAACGACCCGGAGAAGCCCCACTGTTTTCGCATAATAAGGAGGCACTTGCTTGTGTGGGTCCCTACTGTCAGCCTCTCCACTTACATCCCTTTTCCAAAGGCTGTTGTTTGTTGACCATGTTGACCACGCCGCGCCGAGAGCACAAATGCGGTGGACGAGGGCGAGGCCCGGGAAGAGAATGACATGGAGCTGGCGAAGACACAGCAGCGGATGCCCATAGGGGAGTACGAGGGCTGACTGGTCGGGTGCGGCGTCAGGCTGACGTCGCTGGAAAATAACAGGATGTGCGGGTGGGTAGAAGGATGGCCTGCGACAGCACAGCCAACCACGGGAGGAGGGAGCAGGCAGTCCCGCCGGCGCTGGTTTGGGCGGCTGGAGGAGGAAGATCAGAGATTGAAGAAGCACGACGGCCATTCGATGGACATCCAACAGTCACTGCTTTGTGTTGACTAAGTTCACAAAGCCTTGCGTACGCGACAAAACTTTTTTTAGGACAGTGTCATCGTCAACCGAGTAGGCCCAGGAGTCGGCCTCCAAATATGTGGAAAATAGCATACAGCCCATTAGCCATTATTTTCAATAATTTACAGCCCATTTGCTAATTCTTAAGGATATTTTGAAGCCCATATTCTTTTCATTAGCATCACCATATTCTGGGCACTGCTAAAAAATTCAACAAAATTTTGCATATTTCGATGGGGTCCGAACTCTTTTAATCACGAAATTTCGAGTCACATTAAAACTAGTTATTAAAAACTTATATCAAAATAAAATTCAAAAAAAAATCTCCGCAAAAAATGAATGAAATTTAAAATCTTGACTAGCAAGATGCCCGTGCGTTGCAGGGAACATCAAGATGCATTTGTATGAGTAGTTTATCTTGTGGGAGGAAAGGATGGATGAGGGAAGGCCTTATATGCAAATGTGGAGAGGAGTGCGGGTAGTCATAGTTTTCTTCCCATTCGTTAGATATAGATCAGGCGGCCTATATTGCAGGATGGCAGGCACACCATCATCACAAAACTCTGCTTTTTATAAGAGTAGAGAAATTCAGAAAAAATGATATTTGAATGTAATTGCCGTTTGGCTTTGGTTTAAAAATTTACAGCCCATTTTCTTGGGAATCCCATTTCTTACTACTTACATCCCTCCTCGTCTTGAAAGATTTGTAGCCCAGCAGGGATGATAAAAGCAAGTAGGCCTCGGTTGGGAATTCTCCAAAAAAAACTAGGCTAGCCATTTTCAGAAAGAAAAGAGATATCAACTGGGCTCGTCATGTGCTTAAATAAAAGCATAAGCGTAGGCTAGATGGGCCACAGCCCCCGCACAGCGCGTAGTTGAGCTCTGTCTCTAAAACTAAAAAACAACTGGGCGAGCTGTTGGGTCCTTGGTGTTATCCGCTCCTTGTGTAATTTTCTCGTTTATTGACTACAATGACAATGGCGTGGGACCTAGTTGTCAAACAATTAGGAGGAAGTATTTTTTGGCTTGTAATAACGAGGCACCTACTCGCATAATGCAATGACCCTGGTGGGTCCCTACTGTCAGCCTCTCCACATACAGTCATCTCCTGATTCCTCTCGGTTGTTGACCATGTTGACAACGCCAGACGGCGGTGGGCACAACGAGCGAACCAAGGCAGAGAACGACGGAGAGGCCTCAGACGGGAACGAGCAGGAGCCGTGGAAGATGCGGCAGTGTAGTGGCAGGTGGAGGGGAGTACAAGGGCAACTGTCAGGACCCCGACTCGATGCCACATCGATCTAGCATGTAACACCTCATATCACTTTGCGGCCGCACGCACGGTATTCCCATGGGTGTCTTCTTACCTTTGCCCGGGACCGTTTGTGCCTTTTGGCACACGTATATGATAGTGTTGCTAGCATCCATATGATAAAGAGCCTGGGCTGACATGGCTAGTCGTAAACCCAAAGTGGCACAGACTTACAGGGACAGGCATCCATGACCCAGCATCGAACGTGTCGGTCATCAGCAAGTGAATCCGGGCTGTAGCACTGGGCTATCAGGACTCCAGTAAACCGGGCTGTAGCGGGCTAACAGGACTCCGGTATCCATCACGTGACATTTCCCCGAAGGGACAGACACAGGAACGAAGAAGGACACATGTCGGCCAGCCTAAGTGTTCCGGAGCAGTAGCAAGCTACCAAGGCTCAGTGGAGACACTAGGAGACATTTCCCGGTAAGAGAGGCTACTAAGAATAAACAACTAGATAGTCAGATCCCACACATACCAAGCATTTCAATCATACACACAATATGCTCGATATGTGCAAATACAACAAGGCATCACAACATGACTCTACGACACCAGTACTTTATTTAAGGCTCAGAGAGCCATACATATCATACACACAAGTACGGGTCACACGACCCTGCATTCAAGTCATACAGACATACAAGCCAACAGCGGAAGTAACTTGTCTGAGTACAGACAACTAGTAAAATAAAAGAGGCTTGGAAAGCCTGGCTATACTACGTGGTCCTTCACAAGCTCAGGATCACCACCTGGGCCTCGGTCTACTCATCGATGTCAACGTCTACGAAGAATCCATCAGAAGGGGTTGTAGCGTCTTCTGAAAAATGTAGTTAAAGCATCATGAGTACAAATGTACTCAGCAAGACTTACATCAGATCCTACATACATGCACATTATCAGGGGGGTTGGTAGGGTTATTGCAGTAAGCCAGCTTTGACTCTTGGCTAAGCTATCCTACGATACACCAACTTGAAATGGTTTTGCGCACGCGAGTCCACTACTCACCACTTCAATACACCACCGAGGATCCACCTCCGTCATCCTACGGAAGAGCCATCCTCGGCACTCACGCTTATCTTGAGATTTTTAGTAGTATCCATTTACTTGTCTATGAACTGTATAGGAAACCAAGTAGTCCTTTACCGCGGACGCGGCTATTCGAATAGATAATGTTAACCCTGCAGGGGTGTACTTCTTCATACATGTGCTCCGCAGACTTCAAGCGAAAGCCGACGTGGGTGTAGACCACGACCTACCTAAACACCTAAGTCTCTAGTCCAGGTTTATCGCCTATCCAGGTTCCATCCGCAGGGAGTCCGGCCGAGGTTTCCCATACGGCCCCGAACAATGTGTACAGGGTTCCGTGACACCTAACGGGTGCCCGGTATTCCCGGCCACGTACCTACCGCATCACAGCCCACCCCTATGGTCAACGCTGTCCACGGCCTCCAGTAGGCTACAAACACCAGAAACTACTTGCAACTCTTGGACAGAGGACTAGGGTGAATAAGAAGTCGAGCGGGGTCATATTTCAGGGCCCAATGCATGGTAGTAGCTGTATCTTAAATCACACATACAGATCTCAGTGCTTAAGGTCGGCTTCAATGAAACAACCCACCATGTACTCCTACATGGCCTTTCATCGATACCTTTACCAAACCGTGTTCACCACATCACTCTCATTACCGGCACGATCATTTCAATCTAGCCCATCACCCAGATGAACCAGACCTGACACGACTCTAAGCATAGCAGGCATAGCAAGGTAGGAACAACACATACATATGGCTCAAACAACTCCTACACATGCTAGTGGGTTTCATCTAGTTACTGTGGCAATGACAGGTCATGCAGAGGAAATGGGTTCAACTACCGTAGCACACAGCAGTTTGAAACGCGTTGTCTTAATGCAGTAAAAGAGAGCAGAAGCGAGAACATGGGATTGTATCGATATGATCAAATGGTTGGTTGCTTGCCTGGTGGGTCGATGCACTGATATTGTTCTTCGTTAGGGTAATCGTGGTACTCCTCGGAGGTAGAACCTGCCGCAGAGAACACCGATACACAACATCACCAAACAATATGCAACAATATGATGCATGCATGAGACATGGCAATATGAGTGTGTTGGGCTAATGCAACTAAGACCAGATGGATTTGAACCATTTTGAACCAAAGATTCAATTTCCAAACTCATATATGGTCATTTAAGGTGCTTTAACTTGTTCTGCAATAAACAGTAGGTTAGCTTGTTTAAACATGCATGAAACCAGTACAGATGGATAGGTTGGATTTTTCTGATCATTTTTCATATATAACACTTTGCATTTGGAGCTATGGTTGAATTACTATGAATTTTTGAAGTTTAGAACATTTTCTGAAATTTATAAATCATTTTAGATTTATTTTAATTCCAGAAAAGGATTACTGCGTCAGCATGATGTCATGCTGACCTCAGCAAGTCAACAGACTGGTCCAGGTCAAACTGACCAGTGGGTCCAGGGTGTCAGTGCAATTAGTTTAGCTAAAAAATTAATTAGAACTAAACTGGATTAGTTAACAGGGCTGGGCCCCACCTGTCATTGACTCAACAGAGTCAACCAGGGCCCACCCATGGTCAAAGTCAAGTCGGCTGCACTGGCGTTTAGCCGCCGGCGAGCCCGACGCGGCGCCGGAAGTGATTTTGGCCGTTCCGGCCACTAAATGGGTCGCGGAAGGCATCTAAGTGGAGCTGGGGACAAACCGCAGCTCTTGGTGGAGTTAGTTGGGGTCGGGGTGGCCAGAATCAGCGCCGGCGACGACCTATGATGAGGACATGACTACCTTGGATATGACCAAAAATATTGCATATATGCATATTTGTCAGGTGATTTCTAGTGCAAACTATTCAATAATCTATTTATGTTATCCAGAACAAAAATACTTCACACACTTTTGTGTTTTGTCTAATTGCAGGTGTATGGGACATTTGTACAATCCACATATAAAGATAAGGAAGAAAGAGATGTTTATTTGCTGTCCAAAAAGTTCTCTCACGTCACTTTTGGCCCAAGAGAAGATAGAGTCCAAGTCTCTCACGTTCTGGATTCAGATTCGGACTGCACAGACATACCTGACTCAAAACGCACACAAGTTTTTCATACGGACTCCGAATGGGGTGATTCTTTTTTTGTTGGAAACTAGATTTCGTGCACTTTCCAACCCAATTGGAATCACCTTCAAATTCGTCCGGAGCGTTGAGTTGTGGACGAAACAATCTGATGCTGCAGCAGAATCCGAGTCAAACTACAAGTCCAAAGGTGTTACATCACCTCCACTTGGGCCCATTGGCCTTGTACGACCTAGATTTAGTTTTAGGCTGCCTTGGGACGTCCTCCCACCTCCTTGGCCGCCACCCCTTGCTCCTATATAAGTAGATCCATCTAGTAGCTTTTCCTTGGGATTTGTTTAGTTAAAAGTTAGCCAACGCAACTTCGTGTACTTCGTTTGTGTCCAACGACCAGACCAAGACCGCTTTCGGATCCCCACCTTTATCAATACTTCATACATATTTGCAATATTCAGATTGCTTTTATCATATTCTTGCTCGTTCTTCGATTGCTTGCAGGAATAGACCTTCGTGGTCAGGTTGATCGTGCACCGGCGTGGTCAATAACCTCTGGAGATTGGTTTAGCGATTGTTAAGGCGCAACACCGTGCACGTTTGTAGTCGGATCGTCAAAGTCGTCTCCACCAAATCGATAGTTACCATCTCATCGAAAGATCGGGACACCCCGCCTCTATCAAGTGGTATCAGTTTTCAGGTTGCTCGGTGAGAATTTCCAGTTTTTCCTAGATTAGATTTATTTTCTTACCTATTGTCCAAGAAAAAGCCACAAAACAAAAGTTAGATCTATTCATCCTTTGTCCTAGCCGGACTGAGCCTTTGCAATTTTCTTTTCATTGTTTGCATTATTGAATTATCGGTTGCATCGCCGTGTCGAGTTGCTGGTCTTAGTGTCTAGTTCCTTTAGAGTTTCGAGTTCTGTTCACATTAGTCACGCAGCTGCTGTATCATTATCTCATCCGCTGTCCACCATCCCATCCACCAATTTCCACCATGTGCTACGCACTGTTTATTGTCATAATCATAGTTGAGGTCACTCACATCTTCGCCTGATCGAATCTGCATCTTATCTAGTTTGTCTTGGAAAGAGGGAGAAAAAGAAGATAAAAAAGAAAAAGAGAGAGAAGAAAAAGAAAAAAAAGCGTGAGAAAAAACGAGAGAAGAAAAAAAATTGGATCTATCTAGAATCAATCTCGTACCTGAATTCGGATTGGAATCTGTTTTGCGCACTGTTCAGTAAAACAGGTGTATCTTCCTCATACGAAGTCCGTTTTGGCTCCGTGAGTACTCAAATTGAAGCTAGCGACGACCCGCATCTAAATAGTTGCAGAAGCTAGTTCAATATTTGACACCTCAAAATCGGCTTCTAAATAGGTCTTTTTGCCCTCCGAAGTTCATGAACACAGCTTGTTCCAATTTTTCACGCCAGTTTTAGAATTCTTTGACTCCTCATATCAAATCGGAATTGAGTGATTCTTTTTGCATTGGAAAGCTTGAGTTAGTAGCATTCTTTGAAAGAATTTATCAGAAAATTGTCTCAAACTTTTCAAGAGGAAAATTGGAGAGAGAGAGTTGTTGTATATCCTGCTTGGCAGTTGTTTTTCATCATTATCTTCACTGCCGTTGTGATCTTCACTTATATCTTGCTGTCAAGAGCTACTTAGTATCCTTCATTGATGCTAGTTGTGCTACGCCGTGACCTCATTAGTGTTCTAGGCTCGCGTCTCTAGTCCGGTCTAGCCTAGGACCAGCACAGTACCGTCGTTGAGCGTTTATTCAACATTGCATCTTTGAATTGATTATTGCTAATCTTTTGCTACCATATATAGCCAACCCAGCTCCACATATTTCTACACCGTGTATACGTACGCTCCCCTGGCAATCGCTTTACTCAATATTCGGAGTTACTTGACACCGCTGGTTGCCGATCACCGCCTGCTGCATGGTAAGAACTTGTAAGACATTGATATTTGCTTTACTGTGAGCGTTTTACCACCACATCCTAGTAGTTATAGGAACATTATTTTTTGGTTTTTGTTTCTTGTTCTACTAATCATGACAGGATCCAGAGTCAATTTGATAGAGGCAAAGGTGTCCCGTCTTTCGATGAGATGGTGGATTTCGCTTTGGTGGAAGTCGACTTTGACGATCCGACTACGAACGTGTGAGGACGTCGCGCCTTAGCAATCGCTAAACCAACTCCGAGAGGTTATTGACCACGCCGGAGCACGATCAACCTGACCACGAGGGTCTGTTTCCTGCGAGCAAACGAAGAACAAGCAAGAAACTAAGATTGCAATCTGGATATTGCGAATATAAGATGAAAGCTTTATTGATCAAGGTGGGGTTCTGTGACGCCTTTGTCTGGTCGTTGAACACAAACGAAGTACGCGAAGTTGCAGCTATGGCGAACTTTTAATCTAAACAAAACCCAAAGTCTAAACGATGCCCTAAGGGCTGTATATATGGAGGAAGAGGGGGGGAATTTCGTGGCCCTTGGTGGAGGGGTCCGAAATCAACCCTATCTCTTGTTTCCCCACACATATGGACTCTAAAAATAGCCTATACTTATGTATTTCGAAATTACATGGGCCTGGCCCAATAATAAGGTGACGCGGCACCTAAAATAGCCTCGGGACGAAATTTATGAAGTGGCGTCTTGTATATTTCGTCCAAGGCTTCATGCACCCATTATGGTGGCTTCAAAGTCCTGAAATCATCACTTGTAACTCCGTTCTTGTTTCCCTTGCGCATGCCATCATCTCCATGCTTGTTCTTGCTCCAATGTTCATCCTTCTCCAAGCTAGGCCCTTCATTTGTAAGCAAAACAAATGTATCCAATTTAGGCAGCATCATATTCTCATGAACATTAGAATCATTACCAAGAAACGAAAGTACCTGGTAATTTAGTTGGCGTGCACGAGCTCTAGTAATTGGTCCAGTATGTATAGCAGCAGGGGCTGTGGGTGTAACAATTGTATTGATGTCCTCATCAGTACAAATGTCCCATACACCTGCAATTAGACAAAACACAAAAGTGTGTGAAGTATTTTTGTTCTGGATAACATAAATAGATTATTGAATAGTTTGCACTAGAAATCACCTGACAAATATGCATATATGCAATATTTTTGGTCATATCCAAGGTAGTCATGTCCTCATCATCCTCCCCTTCTTGAAAATAAAGCCGTCCTCGGCGTTGCTTAATCTGAAATGTGGCTAACAAAAGAGACAAGGTGTACATGTTGTATATGTATATGTCATCCATTTTTACTTCCCTTGATTTTTGCATATATGACACATGAATAGATGAGTAACTTGCATAGTTCATAAAATCTAAAGCCAAAAAATTAGCACAAGAAGTAGAAGGCATGAAAATATTGCAACTCAGTTTGCACATATAAGTGAAGCTCTTATTCATTTCAAAAGATTAACAATGTTCATCATTAAACCATCCCAACATTGGTGAATAAACCTTACTTGCATCAAATTTACATGCTACAACATGCTTAAATAAGCAAACATGTAATAAGTCATTCAACACAGAATCATCACCAAGATTAGAGGTCATATCAAAATGATTAAACATTGGTTCTTTTGCATCAATAGTTAATTCAATGGGTGCACTCAAAATTGTTGGTATTTCAGTTGTTTGATCACATGGCAAAGTCAAATTATCAACGTAGTCCTCTAAAATAGGTGGTGTGATCAAAGTAGTGGGTAGCTCATCAGATGGTGCATTCAAATTGACAAGGCATTCATCATTCTCATGTAGAGATGGAAGATCAGTACCTTTGTCATTACCTCTTATGATCAACTCAGATGATGTAGCCACTCTCGGGGGCGATGTGTCACATGGTGTAGGTGATGTAGTCCTGACAACAACGGATGTGGTTGTCATAGTATGCCTAGTAGTTGAAGGAACAATCATATCAACTCTTGGAATGTGCACCGTGCGCTTGTTCTCCTCGTGGCCAACACGTCGTTTTATTTCCTGTTCAGCTTTGCAAGCAAGATGAAACAAATGGTCCATAGGATAACACTCTTCATGAATTAGTATCTCTTGAATATCACGGTTTAATCCTCCCCAAAATCTATCCATAAAATCATCTTCACTTTCTTCTAAAGAGGAATGCAACAAGGTAGTTTGTAAATCATCATAATATTTTGTTACAGTTTCACTACCTTGTTTTAAGTGTTGCAACTTCTTAATCATGTCACGAGTATAATAAGCAGGGACGAAAGTATGTCGCATGGCAAGTTTCAAATCATCCCAAGTAGTAGGTATATAATCAGGGTGTAACCGACAATATTCACTCCACCAAACCAAAGCATAACCAGTGAAAGAACCAACCGCAACCTTAACTGATAGAGGCAAAGGTGTCCCGTCTTTCGATGAGATGGTGGATTTCGCTTTGGTGGAAGTCGACTTTGACGATCCGACTACGAACGTGCGAGGACGTCGCGCCTTAGCAATCGCTAAACCAACTCCGAGAGGTTATTGACCACGCCGGAGCACGATCAACCTGACCACGAGGGTCTGTTTCCTGCGAGCAAACGAAGAACAAGCAAGAAACTAAGATTGCAATCTGGATATTGCGAATATAAGATGAAAGCTTTATTGATCAAGGTGGGGTTCTGTGACGCCTTTGTCTGGTCGTTGAACACAAACGAAGTACGCGAAGTTGCAGCTATGGCGAACTTTTAATCTAAACAAAACCCAAAGTCTAAACGATGCCCTAAGGGCTGTATATATGGAGGAAGAGGGGGGAATTTCGTGGCCCTTGGTGGAGGGGTCCGAAATCAACCCTATCTCTTATTTCCCCACACATACGGACTCTAAGAATAGCCTATACTTATGTATTTCGAAATTACATGGGCCTGGCCCAATAATAAGGTGACGCAGCACCTAAAATAGCCTCGGGACGAAATTTATGAAGTGGCATCTTGTATATTTCGTCCAAGGCTTCATGCACCCATTATGGTGGCTTCAAAGTCCTGAAATCATCACTTGTCACTCCGTTCTTGTTTCCATTGCGCATGCCATCATCTCCATGCTTGTTCTTGCTCCAATGTTCGTCCTTCTGCAAGCTAGGCCCTTCATTTGTAAGCAAAACAAATGTATCCAATTTAGGCAGCATCATATTCTCATGAACATTAGAATCATTACCAAGAAACGAAAGTACCTGGTAATTTAATTGGCGTGCACGAGCTCTAGTAATTGGTCCAGTATGTATAGCAGCAGGGGCTGTGGGTGTAACAATTGTATTGATGTCCTCATCAGTGATGATTCTGTGTTGAATGACTTATTGCATGTTTTCTTATTTAAGCATGTTGTAGCATGTAAATTTGATGCAAGTAAGGTTTATTCACCAATGTTGGGATGGTTTAATGATGAACATTGTCAATCTTTTGAAATGAATAAGAGCTTCACTTATATGTGCAAACTGAGTTGCAATATTTTCATGCCTTCTACTTCTTGTGCTAATTTTTTGGCTTTAGATTTTATGAACTATGCAAGTTACTCATCTATTCATGTGTCATATATGCAAAAATCAAGGGAAGTAAAAATGGATGACATATACATATACAACATGTACACCTTGTCTCTTTTGTTAGCCACATTTCCGATTAAGCAACGCCGAGGACGGCTTTATTTTCAAGAAGGGGAGGATGATGAGGACATGACTACCTTGGATATGACCAAAAATATTGCATATATGCATATTTGTCAGGTGATTTCTAGTGCAAACTATTCAATAATCTATTTATGTTATCCAGAACAAAAATACTTCACACACTTTTGTGTTTTGTCTAATTGCAGGTGTATGGGACATTTGTACAATCCACATATGAAGATAAGGAAGAAAGAGATGTTTATTTGCTGTCCAAAAAGTTCTCTCACGTCACTTTTGGCCCAAGAGAAGATAGAGTCCAAGTCTCTCACGTTCTGGATTCAGATTCGGACTGCACAGACATACCTGACTCAAAACGCACACAAGTTTTTCATACGGACTCCGAATGGGGTGATTCTTTTTTTGTTGGAAACTAGATTTCGTGCACTTTCCAACCCAATTGGAATCACCTTCAAATTCGTCTGGAGCGTTGAGTTGTGGATGAAACAATCCGATGCTGCAGCAGAATCCGAGTCAAACTACAAGTCCAGAGGTGTTACATCACCTCCACTTGGGCCCATTGGCCTTGTACGACCTAGATTTAGTTTTAGGCTGCCTTGGGACGTCCTCCCACCTCCTTGGCCGCCACCCCTTGCTCATATATAAGTAGATCCATCTAGTAGCTTTTCCTTGGGATTTGTTTAGTTAAAAGTTAGCCAACGCAACTTCGTGTACTTCGTTTGTGTCCAACGACCAGACCAAGACCGCTTTCGGATCCCCACCTTTATCAATACTTCATACATATTTGCAATATTCAGATTGCTTTTATCATATTCTTGCTCGTTCTTCGATTGCTTGCAGGAATAGACCTTCGTGGTCAGGTTGATCGTGCACCGGCGTGGTCAATAACCTCTGGAGATTGGTTTAGCGATTGCTAAGGCGCAACGCCGTGCACGTTTGTAGTCGGATCGTCAAAGTCGTCTCCACCAAATCGATAGTTACCATCTCATCGAAAGATCGGGACACCCCGCCTCTATCAACCTAGGCGGCCGCCGGAGTTTGGGTCGAGGCGAACTCGGGGCTAGGGTGTGCGGTGAGGTGCAGGGAGTGTATGGTTAGACCCTACGCGACGTGGTGAGTGCGATGGACACCGAGAGGTGGCCGGAGGATGGCCGGGAGCACGTCGGCGACGATCTCCGCGGCGGTGCGTGCGGGTGATCTTCGTGCGGTTGCTACACAGCTCGGGGGCGAGAGAGGAAGGGAAGGGGAGGTAGCTAGGCTCACAGGGCACTCATGGAGGCAACCGGCGTGGTCGGGGACGGACTGATGCGGCGACGGCGTTGAAGGGGATCTCGGGCGACGGCGGACTCGGGCGAAGTCGGTGCGGTGGACTCGGGCCACACGAGCACGCGGGGCTCGGCTAGCTCGACGAAGAGGATGGCGGCGGAGCTCCTAGACACGGCGAGACGGAGCACGGACGGCGGGGAGCGCAGCTACGGCGATGGGGCGGCGGCGGTGGCGTCGGCCATGGCTCGGGAGCGCGAGGGAGAGGAGCTGGGGAGGAGAGGAGATGTCCGAGGGGTTCGGGGGGAGAGAGGGGGAGGGATCCCCGTCATCAGCTGGACGAGGGGAGCGGTGAGGCGGCGGGCAGCTGCGTGGCACGCATGCTGTGCTCGCCGTCGAGCAGCTGCTTGCCTGCCTGGCCAAGCCAAGCAGCTAGCTGGAGCGGTGGCTAGGCTGGGCCGGCAGGTGGGCCTGCTAGGTGGCGCCAGGTAAGTTTTTCCTATTTTCCTGTTTCTGTTTTTATTCTGTAAGTTTGTTGAATTTCTAAAAATACCTAGGCAACTCCAAAATTTACCAAACTGCACCTGGTCCTTGGTTGGAATATTTCCAGCAAGGAACATTTTAGTTTGGGAATATTTGAGCATTTAAAATATTTTATAAATTTTAAATGCCCAAATTCAAATATTTATGACTTAATTCAAACACCTTAGGATGACCTAGAAAATTGTGCATCACTTTTGGCAGAGGTTCTGAACCAAGACAAAAATGGACATTTTGGAAGGGCATTTCAGGTTCATTGAAAATATTTTTGGTAAACCCTAGTTGGATTCAGAGGGGGCTGGGGGTTCTGTCATCCCCATTTCAAGTTTCTGATGAAAGAAGAGACATGATGCAACACTCTAATGCATGAACTAGCTAGGGTGTGACAACTCACCCCCACTCAAAAGAATCTCGTCCCGAGATTTAGGTTCCTCCGGAAAGAAGGCGGGGTACTCAAGTCGGAGACGATCCTCCCTTTCCCAAGTTGCTTCCTTCTCAGAATGGTGCGACCATTGAACCTTGAGAAACTTGATATTATGACGTCGAGTGGTCCGCTCGGCTTGATCGAGGATACGAACGGGGTACTCTCGATACGTGAGGTTATCTTGAAGATCAAGCGTTTCATGGTCCACTCCACGGATAGGATCCGAGAAGCAACACCTGAGTTGAGAAACGTGGAAGACGTCGTGGACTCTGGAGAGATGCGGAGGTAATTCCAATTGGTAGGCAATTTCTCCTTGTTTAGCGAGAATGCGAAAGGGTCCAATGTAGCGAGGAGCCAATTTGCCTTTGATACCGAAGCGATGGGTTCCCTTCAAAGGAGTAACCCGAAGGTAAGTCTTCTCGTCAACCTCAAAGGTCATAGCCTTATGTTTTCGGTCGTATTGACTCTTTTGACGAGATTGGGTTGTTTTCAACTTTTCACGAACAATGCGAACTTGCTCTTCTGCTTCCTGGATCATGTCCGGGCCAAAGAATTGTCTTTCCCCGGTTTCTGACCAGTTAAGAGGCGTTCGACACCTTCGTCCATAGAGAACTTCAAAAGGGGCTTTACCCAAGCTAGATTGATAGCTGTTGTTATAAGCAAATTCAGCAAATGGAAGGCATTTCTCCCAATCCATTCCAAATGAGATAACAGAAGCTCGAAGCATGTCTTCTAGAATCTTATTGACACGTTCTACCTGACCACTTGATTGAGGGTGAAAGGCAGTGCTAAAGGAAAGGCGGGTTCAGATAGCATTTTGCAAACTTTCCCAAAATCGAGAGGTGAAGAGACTTCCTCGATCCGAGTTAATTTCCAGTGGAACACCATGGAGAGACACTATTCGGGAGATGTATAAGTCTGCTAATTGACTAGTGGTTATACTCTCGCGAACAGGTAAGAAATGGGCTACTTTGGAAAGACGATCGACAACGACGAAGATAGCGTTATTCCCTCTCTTGGTCCTGGGAAAACCGGTAATGAAACCCATACCAATTTTGTCCCATTTCCATTCAGGAATAGCTAAGGGTTGAAGGGTGCCAACAGGCCGTTGATGCTCTGCTTTTACACGACGACAGACGTCGCAGCTAGCAACAAACTGAGCAATGTCTCTCTTCATCCTAGTCCACCAGAACCTCTGGCGTAGGTCCTGATACATCTTAGTACTACCAGGATGAATGGTGAGAGGAGATTCATGAGCCTCCTTAAGGATCAACTGCCGTAGATGCTGGTTCTTGGGAACCACTAAACGGTTCTCAAAGTACACAACACCATGATCATTTGTGGAGAAACATCTAGCACCTCCGCTAGCAATGTTCTCCTTGATCCTAGATATTTCTTTATCTCGCTTTTGGGCAGCGATGATTTGATTCGTAAGAGTAGGTTTCGCCACCAAGGTGGAAAGAAAACCTTGAGGAACAATGTGAAGGTTAAGCTTCCGAAATTCCTCATGGAGAAGCGGTTGACTTTGTTGTAACATCAGATTGTTACAATAAGATTTACGACTTAGTGCATCAGCCATGACGTTGGCCTTTCCTGGGGTGTAAGTTATCCCTAAGTCGAAATCCGTAATCAACTCAACCCAACGTCTTTGCCTGAGATTCAAATCCGGTTGGGTGAAGATGTACTTCAGACTTTGGTGATCGGTGAAGATTTCGCAACGATTACCGAGGAGGTAATGTCGCCAGGTTTTAAGTGCATAGACTGCAGCTGCAAGCTCTAGATCATGAGTAGGATAATTCTCCTCATGTGGGTGCAATTGCCGTGAAGCGTAAGCAATTACGTGTCAATCTTGCATGAGAATGCAACCTAGTCCTTGTCGCGAGGCGTCGCAATAAATAACAAAGTCCTTAGAGAAATCTGGTGGTACCAATACGGGAGCAGATGTCAGGCGTCTTTTCAGTTCCTGAAAGCTGTGCTCACATTGTGGAGTCCACTCGAACTTTTTATCTTTCTTGAGGAGTTCAGTTAGAGGTTTGGCAACTTTGGAGAAGTTCTCGACAAAGCGGCGACAATAGCTCGCTAAGCCAAGGAAACTCTGAACTTGCTTGACCGATTCAGGTGGAGTCCAACTAAGGACGGCTTGAACTCGCTCGGGATTAACAGCAATACCTTTACCAGAAATTACATGCCCTAGATAGGTCACTTCTGGCAACCAAAATTCGCATTTGGAGAACTTGGCATAAAGGCGATGCTCTCGAAGTTTCATCAACACTAGCCTTAGATGTTCGACATGTTCTTCCTCGTTCTTGGAGTAGATGAGTATATCATCGAGGTAGACCACGACGAATTTATCCAAATACTCCATGAAGATTGAGTTCATTAAACGAGAGAAAGTGGCTGGAGTGTTGGTTAAACCAAAGGACATGACGGTGTACTCGTATTGGCCATAACGAGTAACAAAGGCCGTTTTAGGAATGTCCCCGTTCCGGATTTTGATTTGATGGTAGCCCAACCTCAAATCCATTTTAGAGAAGACTGAGGATCCAGTGAGCTGATCATACAGGTCGTTAATCCTGGGGAGAGGATACTTGTTCTTGATTGTGACCAGGTTGACTGGCCGATAATCTACAACCATCCGGTCCGTACCATCCTTCTTCTTGACGAAGAGGACGGGGCAAGCCCATGGAGACGAACTAGGACGGATGAAACCCTTTTTCAAGGACTCATCGAGTTGATTCTTAAGCTCGGCTAGTTCAAAAGGTGCCATCTTATAGGGTCTTCTAGAAATTGGGACAGTTCCTGGAATGAGATCTATTACGAACTCGACATCTCTGTCAGGTGGAACACCTGGCAATTCCTCTGGAAAGACATCCGGAAAGTCACGGACTACCGAAACGTCTTCGAGGTCTGGTAACGGGCTGGCGTTAAGAGAATATAGCTGTCGTTTGGCTACTCGGGTCAAGACATTGACTATCTTCCCCGAAGGATGGGTGAGTTGAACAGTCCTAGAGAAGCAATCAATCTTGGCATGATGGGCTGACATCCAGTCCATACCCAAGAAGATATTAATATCCGAAGATTTGAGGGCTATAAAAGATGCGAGAAAAACAAGTCTGTCGACTTGAATTTCATTTCCATGGCTTACTGATAGAGGCAGAGGTGTCCCGTCTTTCGATGAGATGATGGATTTCGCTTTGGTGGAAGTCGACTTTGACGATCCGACTACTAACGTGCGAGGACGTCGCGCCTTAGCAATCGCTAAACCAACTCCGAGAGGTTATTGACCACGCCGGAGCACGATCAACCTGACCACGAGGGTCTGTTTCCTGCGAGCAAACGAAGAACAAGCAAGAAACTGAGATTGCAATCTGGATATTGCGAATATAAGATGAAAGCTTTATTGATCAAGGTGGGGTTCTGTGACGCCTTTGTCTGGTCGTTGAACACAAACGAAGTATGCGAAGTTGCAGCTATGGCGAACTTTTAATCTAAACAAAACCCAAAGTCTAAACGATGCCCTAAGGGCTGTATATATGGAGGAAGAGGGGGGAATTTCGTGGCCCTTGGTGGAGGGGTCCGAAATCAACCCTATCTCTTGTTTCCCCACACATACGGACTCTAAAAATGGCCTATACTTATGTATTTCGAAATTACATGGCCTGGCCCAATAATAAGGTGACGCAGCACCTAAAATAGCCTCGGGACGAAATTTATGAAGTGGCATCTTGTATATTTCGTCCAAGGCTTCAT
Organism: Triticum dicoccoides; assembly: GCF_002162155.2. Taxonomy (NCBI): domain Eukaryota; kingdom Viridiplantae; phylum Streptophyta; class Magnoliopsida; order Poales; family Poaceae; genus Triticum; species Triticum dicoccoides. Next base: position 277,071,497 of record NC_041381.1, read on the forward strand.
GCACCCATTATGGTGGCTTCAAAGTCCTGAAATCATCACTTGTAACTCCGTTCTTGTTCCCCTTGCGCATGCCATCATCTCCATGCTTGTTCTTGCTCCAATGTTCATCCTTCTCCAAGCTAGGCCCTTCATTTGTAAGCAAAACAAATGTATCCAATTTAGGCAGCATCATATTCTCATGAACATTAGAATCATTACCAAGAAACGAAAGTACCTGGTAATTTAGTTGGCGTGCACGAGCTCTAGTAATTAGTCCAGTATGTATAGCAGCAGGGGCTGTGGGTGTAACAATTGTATTGATGTCCTCATCACACCACCACCACTTGTTCGTAGTCTGTAGGATCATATTCTTGTGTGTTTCTATTGCTGCTAACCATGCCAGGATCACAAGCCGACGAGATTGACTGGGAGAATTTATCGAACAAGGAGCTTCATGATAAGTTTCAGCAAATGATGACTGAACAGGTGCAAGATGTGCTGAACAATTTTGAAGAGGCCATGGAGAAGATCACTGGCCTTGAGAAGACGTTCGAAACAAAGCTCGATAACAAGTTTAATGAATTGCTCGCGCGTCTTCCACCACCACCACCCGCTGCACCTAACGCACCTCTCCAACAACAACAACAACGACTACCTCCACGTCGCGAAGCAGACCTCCGCCGAGCAAGCCGTGTTCCTCTTGCGTTTGGCCAAACTGTTGGTGCTGCTGTTGATACTTCTGTGGCTCCTGCTGCTTATGTGGAGGAGGATGATTATGTGGGAGATTATGAGGATGAGGTTGATCAAAATCAACACTACGTGCAGCCACCTGTACCACCACCAGCAGGTCGACCTCAGGTATATATTCGTAATGGTAGGCCTGCACCACCACCTCAGGTACGAGATGATGTCCATATTCCTAAACTGAAATTGAATATTCCACCTTTTGAGGGTAGATATGTTCCTGATATATATCTTACTTGGGAGTTAGAAACTGAACAACGATTTACATGTTTACAATATCCTGAGGAGAGACGAGTTGCTGCTGCTGTTTGTGCTTTCACTAGTTTTGCATGTGTATGGTGGTCTGAACATTGTAGATTATATCCTATTCCAACTACTTGGGCTGCTTTGAAAACTGCTATGCGTACGCGTTGGGTTCCACCATATTATCAACGTGAATTGCTTCAAAAATTGCAGCGTTTAAGACAAGGAAAAAATTCTGTAGAAGAATATTATCAGGAATTACAAACTGGCATGATTAGATGTGGTATTGTTGAGGAGAATGAAGCTATGCTTGCACGTTTTCTGGGTGGATTAAATAGAGAGATTCAGATCATTCTAGACTATAAGGAGTATACTAATATCACTCGTTTATTCCATCTTGCTTGTAAAGCTGAACGTGAAGTGCAGGATCGACAAGCATTGGGGCGAACTAACTTTTCTGCAGGCCGATCTTCATCATGGACACCACGTGCGTCTTTTACTTCAACTGCACCAGCACCTCCATCCGGTGCCACCTCCAGCCGTGATACAAGAAAACAGGCTCAACCACCATTATCTGCCAAGAGCGCACCTGCGGGGCCTGCACAGCGTTCTTCTTCTTCCATGGCATCAACAGGGCACACAAGTGATATTATTTGTCGTCGTTGTAAGGGAGGAGGTCATTATGCGAGGGAATGCAAATATCCGCGTGTGATGATTGCTACCGCGGATGGTGGATATGAGTCTGCTAGTGACTATGATGAGGAGACTTTGGCTCTTATTACACGTGAAGAACATGGTGGAGATGATTCTGATCATGAGACGCAATACATGGCTCCTGAAGACGCTGACAGGTATGAATGTTTAGTTGCTCAACGTGTTTTGAGTGTGCAGGTCACACAAGCTGAGCAAAATCAGAGGCACAATTTGTTCCATACCAAGGGAGTTGTGAAGGAACGTTCTGTGCGCGTCATAATAGACGGAGGGAGCTGCAACAACTTGGCTAGCATGGAGATGGTGGAGAAGCTTTCTCTCACCACAAGACCACATCCACATCCTTACTACATCCAATGGTTCAACAACAGCGGCAAGGTTAAGGTAACACGTACTGTTCGTGTGCATTTTAGTATCTCTACATATGCTGATTATGTTGATTGTGATGTGGTACCTATGCAAGCATGTTCCTTATTACTTGGTAGACCATGGCAATTTGATAAAAATTCTATACACCATGGTAGAAACAATCACTATACTCTTGTTCATAAGGATAAAAATATTACTTTGCTTCCTATGACTCCTGATTCCATTTTGAAAGATGATATTAATAGAGCTAATAAAGCACAGCAGGAGAAGAATAAGAGTGAAAATCAGATTGTGGCAAAAGAATTTGAGCAACAAATGAAGCCTAATAATAAACCATCTAGTGTTGCTTCTGAAATTAAATTGAAAAGTGCATGTTTATTTGCCACCAAATCTGATATTGATGAGCTAGATTTCAGCAAATCTGTTTGCTATGCTTTTGTGTGCAAAGAGGCATTATTTTCATTCGAGGACGTGCCTTCCTCGATGATGAGGACATCAATACAATTGTTACACCCACAACCCCTGCTGCTATACATACTGGACCAATTACTAGAGCTCGTGCACGCCAACTAAATTACCAGGTACTTTTGTTTCTTGGTAATGATTCTAATGTTCATGAGAATATGATGCTGCCTAAATTGGATACATTTGTTTTGCTTACAAATGAAGGGCCTAGCTTGGAGAAGGATGAACATTGGAGCAAGAACAAGCATGGAGATGATGGCATGCGCAAGGGGAACAAGAACGGAGTTACAAGTGATGATTTCAGGACTTTGAAGCCACCATAATGGGTGCATGAAGCCTTGGACGAAATATACAAGATGCCACTTCATAAATTTCGTCCCGAGGCTATCTTAGGTGCTGCGTCACCTTATTATTGGGCCAGGCCCATGTAATTTCGAAATACATAAGTATAGGCTATTTTTAGAGTCCGTATGTGTGGGGAAACAAGAGATAGGGTTGATTTCGGACCCCTCCACCAAGGGCCACGAAATTCCCCCCTCTTCCTCCATATATACAGCCCTTAGGGCATCGTTTAGACTTTGGGTTTTGTTTAGATTAAAAGTTCGCCATAGCTGCAACTTCGCGTACTTTGTTTGTGTTCAACGACCAGACAAAGGCGTCACAGAACCCCACCTTGATCAATAAAGCTTTCATCTTATATTCGCAATATCCAGATTGCAATCTCAGTTTCTTGCTTGTTCTTCGTTTGCTCGCAGGAAACAGACCCTCGTGGTCAGGTTGATCGTGCTCCGGCGTGGTCAATAACCTCTCGGGGTTGGTTTAGCGATTGCTAAGGCGCGACGTCCTCGCATGTTCGTAGTCGGATCGTCAAAGTCGACTTCCACCAAAGCGAAATCCACCATCTTATCGAAAGACGGGACACCTTTGTCTCTATCACACTAGGTACAGGCAAAGGCATATATAAACTATGAGGATTGAGTCGTGACTTAGCTTTTTGACATGTAGTGCAGCGAGCAATAAAACGCTCAACATCCCGTCTCATCTTTGGCCAAAAGAAATGTGTAGCAAGTACGTCCTCCGTCTTCTTCACGCCAAAGTGTCCCATTAATCCTCCTCCATGCGCCTCCTGCAACAACAAAGACGAACGGAGCTAGCTGGAATGCATAGCTTGTTAGCACGAAACACAAATCCATCGTTAACAACAAACTTGTTCCACATTCTTCCTTCTTTACAATTCTGCATTACATCTTTAAAATCAGCATCATGCACATATTGATCTTTGATGGTCTCCAAACCAAATATTTTGAAGTCAAGTTGTGAAAGCATAGTATAGCGACGAGACAATGCATCAGCAATAACATTTTCTTTTCCCTTCTTGTGTTTAATGACATAAGGGAAAGTCTCAATGAATTCAACCCATTTAGCATGTCTACGATTCAGTTTAGCTTGACTTTTAATATGTTTCAAAGATTCATGATCAGAATGTATAACAAATTCTTTGGGCCATAAGTAATGTTGCCATGTTTCTAAAGTCCGAACAAGAGCATATAATTCTTTATCATAAGTAGAATAATTCAGACTAGGCCCACTCAATTTTTCAGAAAAGTATGCAACAGGTTTGCCATCTTGTAATAACACACCTCCTAATCCAATTCCACTAGCATCACATTCAAGCTCAAAAGTCTTATTAAAATCAGGAAGTTGGAGTAAAGGAGCATGTGTCAACTTATCTTTCAATACTGTGAAGGCTTCTTCCTGTGCGGTACCCCAAACAAAAGGCACATCCTTCTTTGTAAGCTCGTTGAGAGGTGCAGCAATGGTGCTGAAATCTCTCACAAAACGCCTATAGAATCCAGCGAGGACAAGAAAACTCCTCACCTGTGTGACTGTTTTGGGCTGCGGCCAACTCTCAATAGCTTCAATCTTGGCTTTGTCAACTTCAATTCCCTGTGGAGTAACAACATAGCCAAGAAAAGATACTCGGTCGGTGCAAAAGGTGCACTTCCCAAGGTTACCAAACAAACGTGCATCACGTAGAGCAATAAAAACAGCACGTAAATGTTCCAAATGTTCTTCCAAAGATCTGCTATAAATCAGTATATCATCAAAATAGACTACCACAAATCGTCCAATGAAAGCACGTAAATCTTCGTTCATTAGTCTCATGAAAGTACTAGGCGCATTAGTTAACCCAAAAGGCATGACTAACCACTCATATAATCCAAACTTAGTTTAAAATGCTATTTTCCATTCATCCCCCAACTTCATACGAATTTGATGGTATCCACTACGCAAATCAACTTTGGAGAATGTTGTAGAGCCACTCAATTCATCAAGCATATCATCGAGCCTAGGAATAGGATGACGATAACGAATAGTAATATTATTAATGCCTCTACAATCAACACACATACGTGATGTACCATCCTTTTTCGGCACTAGAATAATAGGAACAGCACAAGGACTAAGGGATTCGCGTATATAACCTTTGTCGAGAAGCTCTTGTACTTGACGCATAATCTCCTTCGTCTCCTCTGGATTGGTACGGTATGGTGCACGGTTTGGCAGTGAAGCACCGGGAATTAAGTCAATCTGATGCTCAATCCCTCGAATAGGCGGTAATCCCGGTGGCACGTCTTGTGGAAAAACGTCAGCGAACTCCTGCAAAATGTTAGTGACAGCAGGAGGCAAAGAGGAAGGCACGTCCTCGAATGAAAATAATGCCTCTTTGCACACAAAAGCATAGCAAACAGAGTTGCAGAAATCTAGCTCATCAATATCAGATTTGGTGGCAAATAAACATGCACTTTTCAATTTAATTTCAGAAGCAACACTAGATGGTTTATTATTAGGCTTCATTTGTTGCTCAAATTCTTTTGCCACAATCTGATTTTCACTCTTATTCTTCTCCTGTTGTGCTTTATTAGCTCTATTAATATCATCTTTCAAAATGGAATCAGGTGTCATAGGAAGCAAAGTAATATTTTTATCCTTATGAGCAAGAGTATAGTGATTGTTTCTACCATGGTGTACAGAATTTTTATCAAATTGCCATGGTCTACCAAGTAATAAGGAACATGCTTGCATAGGTACCACATCACAATCAACATAATCAACATATGTAGAGATACTAAAATGCACACGAACAGTACGTGTTACCTTAACCTTGCCGCTGTTGTTGAACCATTGGATGTAGTAAGGATGTGGATGTGGTCTTGTGGTGAGAGAAAGCTTCTCCACCATCTCCATGCTAGCCAAGTTGTTGCAGCTCCCTCCGTCTATTATGACGCGCACAGAACGTTCCTTCACAACTCCCTTGGTATGGAACAAATTGTGCCTCTGATTTTGCTCAGCTTGTGTGACCTGCACACTCAAAACACGTTGAGCAACTAAACATTCATACCTGTCAGCGTCTTCAGGAGCCATGTATTGCGTCTCATGATCAGAATCATCTCCACCATGTTCTTCACGTGTAATAAGAGCCAAAGTCTCCTCATCATAGTCACTAGCAGACTCATATCCACCATCCGCGGTAGCAATCATCACACGCGGATATTTGCATTCCCTCGCATAATGACCTCCTCCCTTACAACGACGACAAATAATATCACTTGTGTGCCCTGTTGATGCCATGGAAGAAGAAGAACGCTGTGCAGGCCCCGCAGGTGCGCTCTTGGCAGATAATGGTGGTTGAGCCTGTTTTCTTGTATCACGGCTGGAGGTGGCACCGGATGGAGGTGCTGGTGCAGTTGAAGTAAAAGACGCACGTGGTGTCCATGATGAAGATCGGCCTGCAGAAAAGTTAGTTCGCCCCAATGCTTGTCGATCCTGCACTTCACGTTCAGCTTTACAAGCAAGATGGAATAAACGAGTGATATTAGTATACTCCTTATAGTCTAGAATGATCTGAATCTCTCTATTTAATCCACCCAGAAAACGTGCAAGCATAGCTTCATTCTCCTCAACAATACCACATCTAATCATGCCAGTTTGTAATTCCTGATAATATTCTTCTACAGAATTTTTTCCTTGTCTTAAACGCTGCAATTTTTGAAGCAATTCACGTTGATAATATGGTGGAACCCAACGCGTACGCATAGCAGTTTTCAAAGCAGCCCAAGTAGTTGGAATAGGATATAATCTACAATGTTCAGACCACCATACACATGCAAAACTAGTGAAAGCACAAACAGCAGCAGCAACTCGTCTCTCCTCAGGATATTGTAAACATGTAAATCGTTGTTCAGTTTCTAACTCCCAAGTAAGATATATATCAGGAACATATCTACCCTCAAAAGGTGGAATATTCAATTTCAGTTTAGGAATATGGACATCATCTCGTACCTGAGGTGGTGGTGCAGGCCTACCATTACGAATATATACCTGAGGTCGACCTGCTGGTGGTGGTACAGGTGGCTGCACGTAGTGTTGATTTTGATCAACCTCATCCTCATAATCTCCCACATAATCATCCTCCTCCACATAAGCAGCAGGAGCCACAGAAGTATCAACAGCAGCACCAACAGTTTGGCCAAACGCAAGAGGAACACGGCTTGCTCGGCGGAGGTCTGCTTCGCGACGTGGAGGTAGTCGTTGTTGTTGTTGTTGGAGAGGTGCGTTAGGTGCAGCGGGTGGTGGTGGTGGAAGACGCGCGAGCAATTCATTAAACTTGTTATCGAGCTTTGTTTCGAACGTCTTCTCAAGGCCAGTGATCTTCTCCATGGCCTCTTCAAAATTGTTCAGCACATCTTGCACCTGTTCAGTCATCATTTGCTGAAACTTATCATGAAGCTCCTTGTTCGATAAATTCTCCCAGTCAATCTCGTCGGCTTGTGATCCTGGCATGGTTAGCAGCAATAGAAACACACAAGAATATGATCCTACAGACTACGAACAAGTGGTGGTGGTGGGTGTCACAAATCCGTCAAGCAAATCTCAAATTCTTACCAGTTCTTACCAGCAGCAGGCGGTGATCGGCAACCGTTGTAGTCAAAAACTCTCAAAGCTTGGATAGAGCGATTACCAGGGAGAGTCAAACGCACGACGTAGATGTATGTGGAGCTGGGAAGGCTTATAATATGGTAGCAAAAAGGGTCAGCAATAATCAATTCAGAGATGCAAAGTTGAATCAACGCTCAACGACGGTACTGTGCTGGTCCTAGGCTAGACTGTGCTAGAGACGCGAGCCTAGAACACTAACAAGATCACGGCGCAGCACGTAAACAAGGGAAAAGCACACTCTGGAATTTTTTTTTTTCGCTCTTTTTTTTGCGCTCTCTTTTTTTTTTGCGCTGCTTTTTTTTTT